>NC_134357.1:142445869-142745869 GCF_048569485.1 Anomaloglossus baeobatrachus | reverse complement strand
TCTGCAATGGAGTTCTCAACCCCCGGTACATGCACTGCCACAACCCACGCATTAAGACAAAGGCACCGCAACACAAAGTACCGCAACAAGCGGACCACCGGAGGAGACGCGCCCGACAGGTTATTAATTGCCATGACTACCGACATATTATCACAGTGAAAACGAATTTTTCTGTTGCTGAAATGCTCTCCACAAACGGACACTGCCACCACAATTGGAAAAAACTCCAACAAAGTCAAATTCCGTGTAAACCCTGCTTCATGCCAAGCCGCGGGCCACTCTCCCACGCACCATCTGCCGCCGAAGTAAGCTCCAAAACCCTTACCCCCCGCTGCATCGGTGAAGAGCTCACAATCAAAATCATCTAAGACTTCCGCAATCATTAGCGACCGGCCATTGTACTTCTCTAAAAAACTGCCCCATACCGCCAAATCCTCCTTAAGGTCCCGAGTCAACCTTATGTAATGCCTTGGGGAGCGCGCTCCAGCGGTCGCCGACGCCAACCTTCGTGAGAAAACCCGGCCCATGGGCATGATGCGGCAAGCAAAATTAAGCTTGCCCAACAAAGACTGAAGGTCCCTCAACTGAATTTTTCTAAGACGAACAGCCGATCCCACCTCTGCCCGCAAAGCTGAGATCTTTTCTTCAGGCAGCCTGCACTCCATCAACACAGTATCAATAGTGATACCAAAAAAATTCAGACAAGTACACGGGCCTTCCGTCTTATCCTGAGCCAAGGGGACCCCGAACCGGCCAGACAACCACTGCATAGTCCCCAACAACGTCTGACACACTGCCGACTCAGCGGGGCCGATAAACAAAAAATCGTCAAGATAATGGATCGCCGACGAGAGCTGCGCCACATCACACACTGCCCATTCTAAAAAGGAACTGAACGCTTCAAAATAACCGCAAGAAATGGAACACCCCATTGGTAAACAACGATCAACAAAATAGGAACCGTCCCAAAAACAACCCAACAGGCGCATACTCTCAGGATGCACCGGCAGCAAGCGGAATGCCGATTCGATGTCCGTCTTTGCTAGCAATGCTCCCCGACCACATTTCCGAACCCAGCTGACGGCTGCGTCAAACGAGGTATAAACCACCGCACAGAGGTCTGGGTCAATGCCATCATTCACCGACAAACCCTTGGGGAACGACAAATGGTGAATGAGCCGAAATTTGTTCGGCTCCTTCTTTGGGATGACCCCTAACGGAGATACTACCAAATTGGGAATGGGGGGAGATGCAAACGGACCCGCCATCCGCCCATAAGCAACCTCCCCAAAAAGCTTTTTAGCCACAACCTCTGGGTGTCGCCGCGCCGACAACAAATTCTTTAACTGAAACGGAACAACATGAGGAGGGGGAGGGATCCAGAAACCAACACGAAAACCGTCCTCCAACAATACCGCCTTATCCCGCTTAGGGTATCTATCTAGATAAGGGGCCATCTCGTGAAGCCTCACCGGGCTCACCCCCTTTTCCCAAATCTCCCCCTGCCTTGGGCCTACCCTTCTTAAAGCAGCGAGCTGCTCCATGGGAGGACCCTCCACAACCTGAACACTGATGCTTAAACTTGCAGGAGTTTCCAAACTTGCACTGGCTGTCGTTAAACTGCCAGCACACCCCTGCCTTTGCTCCAACACCCCCTGCCTGGGTCCCCGCTCCCCCAGCAGTATTGTGGCCGGCCGACCCAGCCCCCCCGTGAAAGGGCTGACCATAACGAGCCGGAGCCATGACTTTTAACCATAAACCAATATCCTTCTGATCCCAACGGATACTGGGCCGCACAGCTTTCCGCTGCCTAAATTGTTCATCGTACCGCAACCAAGTCTGCCCACCATAAATCCTATGAGCTTCCGCTATAGCATCCATGTAGCAGAATAGCCCAGAACAATTATCCGGCGCCTTTTCGCCAATGACGCTAGCTAGGATCGCAAAAGCCTGCAACCAGTTAACAAACGTTTGAGGGATCAGCCGCCACCTCCGCTTTTCTTCCTCCTCCTTCTTGCTATCATCCTTCTTTCTCTTATCTGAATTAAACTTCTCCAAAGGAAGGAGGGAAAAAATTTCCACGTATTCATCCTTCCAAATCTTCTCCTTCACTTCCTTCTTTAAATGCGCCCCCAGAGGGCCTTCAAAGCAAACGTACACCTCCCCTCTGGCCCTATCATCCAAAATAATCCTATCTCCCTCCTTATCCTTCTCCTTTTGCCCGGGATCCGCCACACTATCCCCAGCAACCACCTCGCTTCCCGTCGGTACCACAACCACAGCCGATGCTGCCGCCCCAGAACCCGGCACCCACGCTGGGACAGGAGACCCGGTCGCCCCCTGACTCGCCCTATTCAACTGCGCCAACAAATCACGCACACCCTTCAAAACATTGCTCAGACTACCGACATCAAACCCCGCCGCGCTCGGCCCCGCGACCCCCAGACCCCCCATGACGCCCTGCGCCTGGCCCCTGCTCACTCCCGGGGAAACTAAACTAGGTGAGGATGCACAAAACATAGAGGAGTACTCACCAAGCTGCGTCGGTACATGAGACCCACCAGCCGAAAATCCTGACTCCAGACGACAATCTCCTCCAGAATGGCCCAGCACGGAAACGTCTTCGGCAGCTCGACCAGGGGGGACCTGGGAACCCGCCGCGCTCGACCTTGGTCGGATGACCCGGGAGCGAACCGGATAATGAGATGCAGGACGACTCCCCTCAGATGCCGACCGTGAAGGCGACCTCCTCCTGGATCGCGACCTCGACCGGGATGACGCAGGCCCCTGCCGTGCGGGCGAATTTCTCCCCGTCGCTGACCTCCCTGATGGCGACGCGCTCCTCCGCGTCGAAGGGGACCTGAACCTGGACCGCGACCTCCTCTCTGGCGATGATCTCCGCAGCTGCGATGCCCCACTCCTGGCAGTATCCTCGAACCCATCGCGCGCTGTCATCCTGGAAGCTGCATCCATCCTGGGCTCGACAGGTGATGTTCCTTGAAGGGTCGTACTCCCAATTCCTGGCCCCGGAGGCCCCGCAGCAACACAATCTCCGTGCTGTCTAGCAGTCCCCCCGACAGGAGCATCGCCAGGGAGGACCGCCGCCATTTTGTCGTAGCCTGAAGCAGTAGAGGCAGCTGAGCCGGTCACATGACCCCTGGAGGGACCGCCCACCGCCGCAGGTCCTGAACGCCGAGCAGGATTCCTCCCTCGCCTGCTCCTGCCAGCTGCTGCAGGTGGATTCTTCTGGTGAGGAGGGTCCCCGGAGGGGCTCCTACGGCGACGCTGAGGACCAGGAGCAGCATCAGGCGAGAACCTTTCCGGTGCCCTCGCCCTGCGCCCACTCCGGAGCGGTGGGGGGTCAGCATCAGACACCGCATCCGGACCTCCCAGGATCTCCCTCAACGCTGTCCTGATCGCCGCTCCATCTGCGCCGCCGGCAGCAACCCGAAGCTGCTCCAGGAGTCCTGCAACCAGGGCCGGATTATAGGCGGGGCAAGCGGGGCTCCAACCCAGGGGCCCCCACCAAAAGAGCTTCTAAGGGGGCCCCCACCACCAGGGCCATACTTGTCAGCATTTTTTTTTTCTTCACACCCTCTCCCCCTCCGTAAAGACAGTCTAATAAATCAGCTGTGTTTTCGGAAGGGGGGGGGGCGGTGCACCGGCATTTATTTGTATCTGCGTCTTTAAGACGCAAAAACAAACTGCGAGCACAGGTCGCTGAATGACCCCGGAAGTACCAGCGATTGCACTTCCGGGGTCAGAGGTGTGCCAATGAGCTCCCTGCTATGTGCTGCGGCCGTCATGGGCGTACCCAGCGAGGGGCGGGGGGGGCACCTGCCCCCCCCCTTCCTAGAAGCAGGGGCACGGTGTAATGGGCCGCTGTATGTGCAGCCACGCTCCTCCGCAGTGTGTGCATGCAGGCCCGACACACTAGCTGCAGCAGGAGCAGGAGGCAGCGCTGTGCCGGCTCTGCTGTGTGCTGTGTGCCCGGCATGCACACAATGCAGAGGAGCGCAGCGGAGCCGGAGCCGGTGCTCGCAGCTTCCTCCTTCTTCCTGTTCAAATGTATTTGCGTCTTTCAGACGTAAATACATTTGAACAGCGTGCCGGGACTGGGCCCCGCCCCCGACGTGCAGCAACGTGATGAGATCAGCACCTTGCTGACGTCATCACAGTGCTGCAAGCACCGGCACACAGGGGAGATCAGATGGTAAGCGCTCCATGAAGGAGCCGAAGAGACAGGTTTAATTAATGATGATGAGTGGGGAGGGGCTGAGGACACAGAATGGGCAACATCTGTGAAGGAAGTGGAACACAGCTTTGTGACAGGCAGAGGGGGAGTACTGTATTCCGAGGGAGGTGGGAGGCAGGAGTGTGTAGGGATGGGGCAGTGTGATTTGTGTGTGTAGGGGGTGATGAGGGATGCATTGTATTGTGTGTGGGGGGAGGGGTAATGGGGGGGTGCATTGTGTGTGTGTGTGTGTGTGTGTAGAGGTGATGGGGGTGCATTGTGTGTGTGTATGTGGGGGGGGGTGATGGGGGGATGCATTGTGTGTGTGTGTAGGGGGTGATGGGGAGTGCATTGTGTGTGTGTGTGTGTGTGTGAGTGGGGGGGGGGGGTGATGGGTGGGTGCATTGTGTGTGTCAGAGCTGTGTGTGTCAGAGCTGTGTGTGTCAGAGCTGTGTATGTGTGTCAGAGCTGTGTGTGTGTATGTGTGTCAGAGCTGTGTGTGTGTATGTGTGTCAGAGATGTGTGTATGTGTGTCAGAGATGTGTGTGTGTGTGTGTGTCAGAGATGTGTGTGTGTGTGTGTCAGAGATGTGTGTGTGTGTGTGTCAGAGATGTGTGTGTGTGTGTGTCAGAGATGTGTGTGTGTGTGTGTCAGAGATGTGTGTCTGTGTGTCAGAGGTGTGTGTGTATGTCAGAGATGTGTGTGTGTGTCAGAGCTGTGTGTGTGGGTGGGTGTGTCAGAGCTGTGTGTGTGTGTGTCAGAGCTGTGTGTGTGTGTGTCAGAGCTGTGTGTGTGTGTCAGAGCTGTGTGTGTGTGTCAGAGCTGTGTGTGTCAGAGCTGTGTGTGTAAGAAGCAGTCTGTGCAGCCCCCCAGAACTATATGGGTCCCCCAGAGCGCTATATCACCCATCCCAGTAATGAGTACACCACCAGAGCTGTTTGCCACTCCAGTAACGTCTATGCCCCCTGCCCCTCTTCTAATGTATATATTGTAGCCCCCAGCCCCTCCTGTGATGTATATACAGCAGTGCTGTCAGTGTGCAGTCATGTCTGTTAGTGACAGCCATCGTGAAACACAGCCACATGTCCTGAAGGAGCTGGACGGAAACAAGCGGGAGAGGTGAGTGAGGCTGCTGGCGATTTCCCCATATTAATACCTGTAAAGGCTCATGCACACGTAACTGCTGAATATTCTGCAGCGATTTGACAGCATATGTGCGCGTCAAATCGCTGCAGAAACACTGCATAATGGATGCAGTTTTTCTTTACAAAAAAAAGCCGATTTCATGCGCTCTGGCTGCTGCCCCCACCATAGACAGAGCGGGAGCTGCATCCATAGCGCACAGAATAATTGACATGCTCATTTTATGAACTCACAGATTTGGGTCAACATTTTAGCACCCAAATCGCTGCGTTCATAAAAGCAACGTGCGCACGTATCATGCACAATATACATAGCTTGTATAGGGGACGCAGGACGCATGCATTTACACTGCAGGGCAATACGCAGTGTAAATGCATGGAATTACGCAACGTGCGCACGAGCCCTAATGCGTCTGTGTCTGCATGTATGTCAGTGTATATGACTGTGCATATATTTGTCTGTTTATATGTATTTTTCTGAATTTGTCTTCAAATATGTATATATACGTATGCCTGTATGTGTGTGTGCGTGTCTGTGTGTGTATGTGCGTGTCTGTGTGTGTATGTGCGTGTCTGTGTGTGTATGTGCGTGTCTGTGTGTGGATGGGGTCCACTGAGACTCTTTCACCCGGAGGCCACAAAAACCAGAAGCCGGCCCTGGCTGCCTTAACATTGGGATCAATAAAAAATATATGAGTAAGGTTCTGTACGCACGTTGCGTATTTGCATTCAGTTACGCTGCGATCTGCACCGCAGCGTAACTGCCTGCGTCCCCAGCACAATCTATGAAGATTATGCAGGAGCCGTGCGCACGTGGCATATTAGAGTGTAGCGATTCGGCTGCTGCCTGAAGCGCTGCGTTCTAAGAAGTGACGTGTCACTTCTTTCATGTGCTTTGGATGCAGCCCCTGCTCTGTCTATGGGAGGAGCTGCACTCAAAGCGCATGAAATTGGCTTTTCATTACGGACTCTTTCTGTAGCGATTTGAAGCGCACGTGTGCTGTTCAAATTGCTGCAGAAATTTCTGCAGAGACAAACGCAACGTGCGCACATAGCCTAACTCTACTTTCTGTGTATAAGTGACTGCTGTGAGTTATCCTGGACTGTGTCTGTATTGTAGTGCTATAAATCTGAATGTGGCAGAACAGGATCAGATAAATGTTCATTGGATTTATATCTAAATGCTACGGTTCGCGCTCTACTGTTATAGCTAAAAATGTTAACGTTATGGGGCCCCCACCAGATTTTCTGCCCAGGGGCCCCCACCAACCTTAATCCGGCCCTGCCTGCAACCGATGCCATCAGATCAGGGGGAGACCAGGTGAGGTGACACGGGGACCTTCTCTAACGGTACCTCGCGCCGAAGTAGTGCCCCCCCCCTTTCTCTCTGGACATATATACAGCCCCCACCCTGTCCCCTCCCCTGGCCCTATAGATCCACCCCCCCTAAACTCTTGACCCCGCAAAAGCCCGCTCTTTCTATAGAAAAATCATTAACCCCTTGCTGCCCTGCAAAGGTGAGTCATGGGTCACTACGCCCATGGCTCTGCCCTGGCTCCGTTCAGCCTTGTATTTCTTTGGAGCTAAGACACTCCTGTCAGGAGAGCTGCCGACCGGTCCGGGCTATGCGATGTGACCTTATGTGAGTCACACGCATGTGACTTTAGCCCTTCTCTCTCACTGCTGCTGCTTTTTTTTCCTCCTCTCTTCTACAAACACATGAAAACAGATTTTACCAGAAACCTGAGAGAGTGATCAGTACAATAAGTAGTTGGAGGGGGAGAAGAGTTTGTTTTAAAATATATTGCAAAATTACTTTTCATTGTTTGCATTACTGATTAATAAAAAAACACATCAAAACAACAGTTGCAGGTAGTTAATGGCTGTGTCTTTTAGAGGTTTATATTGGAAACACTTAAAGGAAATCTGTCAGCAGGGATTTGCTATGTAGTCTGAGGACAGCATGAGGTAGGGGTTAAAACACTGAATTTAACAATATGTCCCCTATCAGGCTGTGCACTGTTTCCTTACAATGAAGGTTTCATCACCAGATGATTACCACTGCTTGGACTATACTGTGCTTATATTCACTTTATAGTACTCCTTTTGTAAAATGCAAAACTATTTCCGCATTCTTTACATGGTCTCCAACTTCTTTTTACAATCAGGCACTCAATTTGGAGAGCTTTAAAAATATTATTTTTTTCCAATTATTTAATACTGCTAATTACTAATTAACTTATTTAAAGATAAAAATATTGAAGTGTCTTTGTTCATATTTGACTATTGTTATGTTTTTGCTCCTACAGTGAATCAACTGTCGTAGGATTCAATCCAAAGATCTGCAAGCGAATGTTAGTAAATTGCACCTTAACTGTTGTGAGAAAGAAAGATCACAGCGTTCCATGTCCTCACAAAACACTGGCGAAAAACAGTGATAGTACTGACAGCAGTGACAGTACTGAAGAGAAAGGTGATAAAGATAGCAAAAGCAGGAGCAAGAGCAACAGTAATGAAAAGAGCGACAGCGATGAAATGAAAGTTGATCTTGAAGATTATTTACAGTTACTTGCATATGTGGAAAACTGTGAAGAAAACAATAATGAAGAAGAAGAATAAAACAAAGACAACAACAGCAAACCTGCGGAAAGCCATGACCATGCTTCATATAATTAGTTCCGAAATGTGTCCCTGGTCTGACAAGCTAAAGTGATTATTTTTGTTCTAAAATGTTGGTCTGCCTGATAAGAATAAAAGTTGATTATTACACATGTATTATTAATTACTGTACTTGTAGATTCTGATTTATGTTTAATCACACATGTGAAAAGCTCTCTTTTTAATATGCAAATGATCAATAAACATCTACAATAAATGAAAATTCCAAAGCGAATATTTTCACTGTTTTGTTACATTATAAACAATAGAAAAATATAATATAATGAGTGCAACATATATAGAACAAATGTGTAAATGTGTCACAAATGGAGTATGCCTCAAAAGTAACAAAAGCTACCCGTGAGGTTTGGCACATGATGTAAGAAAAAAAGATACGCACATACACACCTATGTGGCTGATGGAAGAATGATGGGACAAATCTGTAAAACGTTAAATGTAGGGAGTGGCAAAAAGCTAAACTTGTCATGTCCCCAAAAGCTAATAATATAAAGATATGGGGTTTATCTGCAGGAACAGCATTCGAAAGCCATGCAGGAGCTTCACAGACTGCAAAATCTGATTAATAGCCTTACCTTGTTCGACCGACTGTCACCCCCACCCAACTCGAGCTCTTAATAAAATAAACACAAAAGCGGGCTTTATACGCTGCGACATTGCTAGCATTTGCTGGCGATGTCGAGAGCGATAGTACCCGCCCCCGTTGTACGGCCGATATGTGGTAATCACTGCCGTATCGAACATTATCGCTACGGCAGCGTCACACGCACATACCTGCTCTGCGACGTCGCTCTGGCCGGCAAACCGCCTTCTTTCTAAGGGGGCGGTTCGTTCGGCATCACAGCGACGTCACACGGTAGGCGTCCAATAGAAGCGGAGGTGCAGAGATGAGCGGGACATAATATCCCGCCCACCTCCTTCCTTCCACATTGGCGGTGGAGGTAGATAAGGAGATGTTTGTCGCTCTTGCGGTGTCACACACAGCGATGTGTGGTGCCGCAGGAACGAGGAACAACCACGCTAATAAGCAGAAAACGATTTTTTGTTTCAGGACGACCTCTCCGCGGCAAACGATTTTGACTGCTTTTGAGATCGTTTAAGGTTCCTGGTAAGTGTCACACGCTGCGATCTCGTTAATGAAGCCGGATGTGCGGCACAAACACTGTGACCCCGACAATAATTCATTAACGATATCATAGCATGTAAAGCCTGCTAAAGACTGCGTGACGTTGGATATAAAAAGCCACAGCAGTCCCATTTATTAAACAACAACAAAAACATCAACAATAAATATCATTTTAAATGCCCATTCAAAAAACACCCAAAAGGAGGAGAGGTAAATGAAGGTTACCAAAACCATTCAATGAAGAAAAAACAAAAAGCCAGCACTAAATGTGCACTTCAGCACTAAAAATTCCAAACTGTACTTATTATAAACATTTTGAGATTTTTGGCAAAAAATTGCAATTTCTTGAGCTACCCCGCCACATCACGGCAAATCTAATTTGGGGCAGTCCTACACTAAAATATTTTTATAAAATGTACCATACGGCCTCACATATGAATAGTAGAACTGCTCTTAGCAGCACTCACCTGGTCTATTTCAATCCCGTACCCATGACTGAGTCATGGCTGTGGGCGGGACAGGTCCAAGCAAATGCTGCATGAAGTAAATAGCCTGTGGACAGGGCCTGATGACTGTCCACAGGCTATTTACTTCATGCAGCATTTGCCTGGACCTGTCCCGCCCACAGCCATGATTCAGTCATGAGTACGGGATTGAAATAGACCAGGTGAGTGCTACTGAGAGCAGTTCTAGTATTTCATATGTGAGGCCGTTTGGCACATTTTATAAAAATATTTTAGTGTTAGGACTGCCCCTACAGAGATTGCCGTGGAGTGGCGGGGTGGCTCAAGAAATTACAATTTTTTGCCAAAAATCTCATATTTATAATGAGTACAGTTGGAATTTTTTAGTGCTGTAGTGCACATTTAGTGCTAGCTTTTTTGTTTTTTCTACATTGAATTGGTCGGTGGCTGACCCCCACCTTGCTATGCACCCCAATTTGGGATGTATTCCACCTGTCTAGATTTTGGCGATTGGTGACTGTTCACATTCAGTCATCAGGCCCTGTCCACAGGCTATTTACTTCATGCAGCATTTGCCTGGACCTGTCCTGCCCACAGCCATAATTCAGTCATGGGTACGGGATTGAAATAGACCAGGTGAGTGCTGCTGAGTGCAGTTCTGCTATTTCATATGTGAGGCCGTTTGGCACATTTTATAAAAATATTTTAGTGTTAGGACTGCCCCTACAGAGATTGCCGTGGAGTGGCGGGGTGGCTCAAGAAATTAATTTTTTGCCAAAAATTTCATATTTATAATAAGTACAGTTGGAATTTTTTAGTGCTGTAGTGCACATTTAGTGCTAGCTTTTTTGTTTTTTCTTCATTGAATTGGTCGGTGGCTGACCCCCACCTTGCTATGCACCCCAATTTGGGATGTATGCCACCTGTCTAGATTTTGGAGATTGGTGACTGTTCACATTCAGTCATCAGGCCCTGTCCACAGGCTATTTACTTCATGCAGCATTTGCTTGGACCTGTCCCGCCCACAGCCATAATTCAGTCATGGGTACGGGATTGAAATAGACCAGGTGAGTGCTGCTGAGAGCAGTTCTGCTATTTCATATGTGAGGCCGTTTGGCATATTTTATAAAAATATTTTAGTGTTAGGACTGCACCTACAGAGATTGCCGTGGAGTGGCGGGGTGGCTCAAGAACTTGCAATTTTTTTGCCAAAAATCTCATATTTATAATAAGTACAGTTGGAATTTTTTAGTGCTGTAGTGCACATTTAGTGCTAGCTTTTTTGTTTTTTCTTCAAAACCATTCAATGCAACATAAGCTCCACCACCTGCTCTCAGCCACAACACATCGGCTCGAGGGCACTTAGCCAAATGTTGCCCACCCAATGTCCCATTGAGACTCAACCCAGCAAAGACCCATGTCACACCAATCACTTGCACCACCAGGAGTAACCCGTTCCTGAACTGGGTTCCCCCCTCTCTCTTTTGTGCAAACTCTCACCTTCAGATACTCCCCTCCTTCTCGCCACAGCAAGTACGCATGACACCTTGTGGGTGCGAGTCCCGCCACAACACCAATGCCTTTTCCACTCCGTGCATGAGCCCTAAGGCCCACATATCACTTCCAACGAAGTTCAAATGAACTCCATCCTGCCGCAAAAACTCTGGGAATGGAGGCTCCAGATCCCAGTGCTGAACCACGACACCTCCTAATTGTGAAACAAAACGAGCAACCCCCGCTTAACTTTAACCCGTGCCTTGTTTACGCGATCCAGGGACAGGGCATTCCTCCAGGCTATGTGTGCCACAATATCAGACCACATGAGCACTAAACCTGGGTGGGATGACAAAAGCCGAAGGCAGTCGCACTTGATGTCACGGACCCTGGAAGCCTTAACACCTAAGTCGTTCTCCCCCGCAAGCAGTACCAACACATCCGGCAGTCTGTCTAACTCAGCGTGATAGCCCCGAGCAAGTAACACCCACTCCACAATATGCCACTAACCCCGATCCACCGTACCGTCGCCATCGCTCTGGGGACCGTCAACTGCTGGCCGTTGGGTCGTACGCCTGCTCGAAGGACGCCCCAGTAAACAAATTAATGTCCCAGCACCTAAACCAACAGCAACAGGGTCCTGCAAAACATAAGGTGAAACGATGGCGGAGGGGACTGGGGAAATGGTGAGTCAGTACCAAGCTTAATCCATAACCCGAGGCTCTTCCCCTACTCCAAACCACTCTCAGAACATGACCGGCCGTACATAAGACCAGTAACTGGCCGACTCCCAGTGGCCAATCTTACACGCGCCCAGTCCCCAATGAGCAGCCTAAAGGGAGCTTTACACGCTATGACATCGCTAATGCGAACTCGTTGGGGTCACGGAATTGGTGACGCACATCCGGCCGCATTAGCGATGCCGTTGCGTGTGACAACTATGAGCGATTTTGCATCGTTGCAAAAACGTGCAAAATCGCTCATCGGTGACATGGGGGTCCATTCTCAAAAATCGTTACTGCAGCAGTAATGAGGTTGTTCCTCGTTCCTGCGGCAGCACCCATCGCTCCGTGTGACACCGCAGGAACGAGGAACCTCTCCTTACCTGCCTCCCGGCCGCTATGCGGAAGGAAGGAGGTGGGCGGGATGTTACGTCCCGCTCATCTCCGCCCCTCTGCTTCTATTGGGTGGCGGTTCAGTGACGCAGCTGTGACGTCGCAGTGATGCTGAACGAACCGCCCCCTTAGAAAGGAGGCGGTTCACCGGTCACAGCGACGTCGCCGGGCAGGTAAGTAGTGTTACGGGTCTGGACAATGTTGTGCGCCACGGGCAGCGATTTGCCCGTGTCGCACAACAGATGGGGGCGGGTACCCACGCTAGCGATATCGGTACCGATATCGCAGCGTGTAAAGCGGCCTTAAGTCGCTGCCCTGATCCTAAGGGAATGGGATGCAAACTCCGCCTCGTTGAGACCGCAATACTTCAGGCACCTCTGAATAATGCACACAAACTGATAATTTGATGAAGCTGACCCGTCCAGATACAGCAAAAATGTACCTGAACGTGTTCGCCTAACCACCAAGAATGAAGACACCTGTCTGACTAGACATTCTATCAAACCCTGGACCCCCCAGAGTTCGACTACGGGACCTCTGCCATACTGATCCGTCTTAAACCACCACAAACGGCACCGCACCGAAATCCACACCACATTTCACATCATTCACCAACAATCCTCCCTCGCACTTAAGCAGGCTTTACACGCTACGATATCGCTAGCAATTTCTAGCGATATCGAGCGTGTAAGTACCCGCCCCTGTCGCACATGCTATATCGTGTGATTGCTGCTGCAGCAAACATTATCACTACGGCAGCGTCACACGCACTTACCTGGTCGGCGGCGTCGCTGTGACTGCCGAACAATCCCTCCCTCAAGGGGGAGGGACGTTCGGCGTCACCGCGACGTCACTAAGCGGCCGGCCAATCAAGCGGAGGGGCGGAGATGAGCGGGACGTAACATCCCGCCCACCCCCTTCCTTCCGCATTGTGGCCGGCGGCAGGTAAGGAGACGTTCCTCGCTCCTGCGGTGTCACACACAGCGATGTGTGCTGCCGCATGAGCGATGAACAACATGGTTAAACAACCCTTACCAATTTTTGAGTTTGGGACGACCTCTCCATGGTGAACGATTTTCACCATTTTTGAGTTCGCTTAAGGACGCTGGTAAGTGTCACACGCTGCGATATCATTAATGACGCCGGATGTGCGTCACTAACAACGTGACCCCTACGATAAAACATTAACGATATCGTAGCGTGTAAATCCCCCTTTAGTGTTCCTGCTTACCAATTTGCTGATCCTGAAGGCCCCAAGAAAGGCCAAAAGGAAGGCAGCCCCAAACAACTGGCACTCATCATCCAAGTAACACACACGAGGCAGAGCTGCCAACAAGTTCCTCAATAGCTCGAAAGAAACTGGTCGCCGCCAATCCTGGTGCAGCCATTTTTTATGTTAACCTTTTAGTGCCTGGTGCACCAAAATATCCTTTATGATGTCGCTCCAGCCTCGCAGCTTAAAGAAGAATGCTATGCCGACCAGCCTGCAAGAAACCGCCGACCACGAAAAACCGTCTTCCATTGCCCTGCCCACCATGTACAACACCAGATAAACCCTTTCTCCCTCCAGGACATTACCACCTACGGTATCGACCAGCTCCTGCCATCGATCCCACGCTGCTGTATAACTTCACCACGTATTACATGCCACCGACTCTTGAATCAATTTCCAGGCTGGACGCAAACCACATTCCACAACCAGGTGGATCAGACGGTCTCCTGCTGCTCTGTATCCGGTGCCAGCGCTCGAAAAGGGTCCCACTGGAAGCGAGATAATGTGTCAGCCACAGAATTCAAAACACCTGGAACATGTAAAGCGCAAATCCACAAATTGAAATTAAAACACCTTAGCACCAAGTACCTCAGGAAGTCCACCACTGAGGGAGAATCCACCATCAGATTATTGACACACAGAACCACCCCCAGGTTGTCACAAATGAAGTGCACTATCCTGTTCCTCAGCTCCTGCCCCCAGACCTCCAGGACCAAAATGATGGGAAATAGCTCCAGCAATGCCAGGTTCCTAGTTAACACCGTGGACCTACACCAATCTAGCTATCTACCAACGCACCATCGTCCCCTGAACTACGACCCAAATTCACTAGACCCAACTGCATCTGTATAGAAGACCAGGTCCTCATTGGACACAACTTCCCGAATGCAAAATGACTGCCCGTTATACAACTGCAAGAACAGGGACCACACTCTCAGGTCCGCCTTGTATCGGCCTTCAAGCGTACTAAGTGTAACGGGTAAGACACACCAGCAGTTGTCCGTGCCAATTGACGGGAAAAAACTCTTCCCATGGGCAAGATCCTACAGGCAAAATTAAGCTTACCCAGGAGGGATTGCAAGTCCCACAAACAAACTTTTTTAGAATCCAAAACTCCCTGAACACAGCGTTTCACATCTGGCAACTTATCCTCTGGCAGTCAACATTCCATCTTAACTGTATCTAACTCAATGCCCAAAAACTTCAAAACTGTCACCACCCCCGTCTTCTCCGGCTCCAAAGGAACACCAAAGCGCTGGGCCACTTGCTCAACCGTGCAGAGCAAAAGAGAATATTGCGGAGATCCCAAAAACCATATGCACAGGAATCCAAGTAATGCAGCTCAGAATCAAGTCTGGCCTCCTCCTTAACTATCCACTCAAGAAAACAGCTAAACTTCTCAAAATAAGAACAAGTAATTGAACAGTCCATGGGAAAACAACAGTCCACATAAATTTTTTCTTCTCACCAACACCCCAAAAAGTGACAACTATCCCGATGCACTGGTGAAGCACCACACAGAGTCTTGGGAATACTCGTCGCCGGGCCGGTAAGGGTCAGGGGATATCACGGGTGGCCCTGCCCGGTTTCGTAACCCGTAACCTAATCCGTCCCCACCTCCAGATAACTCGGCTAGTCAAGTTGCCAAGTTGCTGCCGTCCCTCAGAACAGCCATAGGGGACACATCTGGTGGCATCCTCGCCATCCCCGGGGGCTCCATTTGCCATTGCTGACTCCCGGCTAGAGATGAGCGATGTTCGAGGTTCGACAATTTCATGTTCAAGTGATTTTGGGGGGTGCTCGAGATCGAACTTGAACGCGAGCTTTTTGCTAAAAGCTCAACAGCTCGAGTTACGTTCGAGAACGGTTCGATCAGCAAAAAGCCTAGCTAGTTACTAACTGGCTTTTCACTGTAATAGTGTGAGTCACTGTGATTCACACTATTATAAAATTTCAGCGTATAGTGTGCGGGGGGGACGCGGTTTACATCTGTGGTGCTGAGAGAATGCCGATCGCCTTTTTTTTTTTTCTTTTCCTAAGCGCGGGTGCAGTGGGGCGGGCCAGGATGTCAGCCAATCACAGACACACACACAGCTAAGTGGATTTTTGCCAGACAAGCAAGGGCATGTGTCATAGGCTGTGAATGTCACATGTCCTTGCCTTATAAATACGGCCATTTTCCCTCTCCATTATCTGCCTTCTGCGTGTGGGTGACAGTCACCGATCACGCTGCTGCTGCCGCCGATACTGCTGTGTGCGCTATAGACATAGTGCAAGCTACACAGCGCTGTAGGGATTAGGGACTGCTGGCTATTTCAGGCCTTTTCAGGGCTGATTTCCATAGCTTCTAGGCAGGTCCATGCAAACGCTGTGTACAGCTTTAGATAACAGCGTCTGTGTACCTCAGCTCAGAGAATTCCTTGCTGCATTTCATCATTAGGAGGGATAGAAAGTGAGGCTTCCTTTCCTGTCCTGGTACCCACAGAACCTGGGCACTGTACCCACCTGCCCACTTTTGCCACGTTATTTGATTTGCCCAAAAAGCTGACACTTTTTCTGCCATCCTAAAAGTGTCTGGAATACTAAGTTAGTTTTCCTTTCCTGTCCTGGTACCCACAGAACCTGGGCACTGTACCCACCTGCCCACTTTTGCCACGCTATTTTATTTGCCAAAAGAGCTCAGCTGACACTTTTTCTATCATCCTAAAAGTGTCTAGAATACTAAGTTAGTGTTCCTTTCCTGTCCTGGTACCCACAGAACCCGGGCACTGTACCCACCTGCACACTTTTGCCACGCTATTTTATTTGCCCAAAGAGCTGACACTTTTTCTGCCATCCTAAAAGTGTCTGGAATACTAAGTTAGTGTTCCTTTCCTGTCCACTGACCTACATAACCCGGGCACTGTACCCACCTGCACACTTTTGCCACGCTATTTTATTTGCCCAAAGAGCTGACACTTTTTCTGCCATCCTAAAAGTGTCTGGAATACTAAGTTAGTGTTCCTTTCCTGTCCACTGACCCACAGAACCCGGGCACTCTACCCAACTGCCTATTTTTGCCACGCTATTTTTATAGCAAACAGTGCTGAAACTTAGTGGCATCCAAAAAGTGTCTGCTATACTAACTTAGGGGTACTTTGCACGTTGCAACATTGCTACTGCGATATCGTTGAGGTCAAATCTAGAGTAACGCACATCCGGCGCCAGTAACGATGTCGCAACGTGTAAAGTCTAGATGTGCCGATAAATTTGCTTTCTCCCAGCTCTCAAGTCTCCACCCACCCTGCAGAGTATGGTGTAACAGAGATGGCTGAGTCTGCAGAGCTGTTCAATCACACTATACCCTGGGAATCAGAGGTCTGCTCCCAAGCTACAGTGAGTACAGACCAGGAAATGGTCTGCAGTGATGCCCAGAAGCTTTGTGAGTCAGATTCAGGTCCTGATGACCAAGTTTCTGAGCATAATGTAGACCCTCATTCCCAAACTGTAACACCTGTTGGTGGAGACAATGAGGAACATACTGATGACGATGAGACACAGATACCAGATGGGGATGACAACTTAACTATTCAGTCAGGGCAGGAAGAGGTTAGGTCTGAGGGCGAGGGGAGTGCAAAAACAACGCTTGTTGATGAAGTTCTAGATCCCACTTACTGTCAACCCACAGTCAGGCACTCAAGGAGGCACTCGAGGAGGTCACCAGAGGCGGTGGAGGAGGATGCAACTGACAACAAAGTTACCTTGCACCTTCCTGGACAGAGTCGGAGTACTGGAAGCATGTCAACAAGTGCATCCTCAGCCACCACTCTGCCTCTGAGCACAAGTCGGGGTGGCTCTGCAGGTCGCATGTCCTCTAAGCCTTGCCTAGCCTGGTCCATTTTTGACCTTGCAAAGGATCTCCCAAATCATGTGATCTGTAAAATTTGTCGGCAATCTATAAGTAGAGGCAAAAATCTCACCAGTTTGACAACTTCTTCCATGAATCGTCACATGAATAACAAGCATAGGTCCCAGTGGGAAGCTCACTGTGCTGCAATGTGGCCTAGCGGAGCGGGCCAAACACCGCCTGCCCCTTCCAGTGCATCCGCGCGCTCTTCATCTTCTATGACTGTGGGGACAGCTGTCAGACCTGTTCTTCCACGCAGACCTTCCACCACTTTAACCGCAACAGGCAGTTTGCTTGGTAGGTCGTCAGTTGGTTTGGAAGGGGAAACAAGTGCTGGTGTACAGCTCTCTCAGACATCGAGAGCACCAACTTTGGATGAAGGCAACATCAGTCTCCACCTGCATTTTCCTCACAGACCTGCAATTTTCCAGGGACACCATACTCACCACCGTCTCTACACATCAGCCAGATCTCAGTCCCTGAGATGTGGACAAATAAAAGGCCATTTCCTCCGAGCCACGACAAAGCTAAGAGGTTGACTTTATCCCTCTGTAAGCTCTTGGCTACCGAAATGTGCCTTTCCGCCTGGTGGACACACAGGATTTTCGAGACCTTATGTCCGTAGCAGTGCCCCCGGAACCAGATGCCCAGTCGCCACTACTTCTCCAAGAAAGGTGTGCCTGTGCTACACCAGCATGTCACACACAACATCACCGATTCCTTGAGAAACTCTGTGTGTGACTGGGTGCATTTCACCACCGATACTTGGACCAGTAAGCATGGACAAGGGCATTACATGTCGCTGACTGGGCACTGGATAACTATGGTGAGAGATGGAGACGGGTCTGCTGAACAAGTCTTGCCGTCCCCATGACTTGTGCGTCAATCCTCTGTATGTCGAAGTTCCTCCACTGCTTCTGCCTCCTCAACCTCGTCTGGGTCCTCCATCTCCGCCCCAAGCCTGCCTGGTCAGGCCACCCGCGTTGCAACTGCACACAAGGAATCCCGCACACCTCCTTAATATGCTGGCAGCAGAGCTCAATGGCATCATGCGGTCTTTAGCTTAAAATGTCTTTGAAATAAGAGTCACACAGCGGAGGAGTTGTGGTCAGCTCTGCGGTCCGAATTTCGTAAATGGTTGTCTCCACTCAACCTGTAGCCAGGGAGGCCATGTGCGACAATGCTGCAAACCTGGGTGCGGCCCTTTGCTGGGGCAAGGTGACACACGTGCCTTGTATGGCTCACATGTTTAACCTTGTTGTCCAGCAATTTTTAATCCACTATCCCGGCCTAGATGGCCTTCTGCACAGGGCACGGTCACTCTCTGCTCACTTCCGCCGTTCAACCGCCGCAGCTGACAGACTTGTATCGCTCCAGAAGTCTTTCGGCCTGCCAGTTCATTGCCTGAAATGCGATGTACCGACACGCTGGAATTCGACTCTCCACATGTTACAGCGACTGTGGCAGCACCGTCGAGCCCTGGTACAATACATTATGATGTATAGCCTGGGCCAACGAGATGCAGAGGTGGGGCAGATCACGCTGATGGAGTGGTCTCAGATCAATGACCTATGCACCCTTCTGCACAGTTTCGACATGGTGACGAATATGTTTAGCGCAGACAATGCCATTATTAGCATGACAATTCCAGTCATTTACATGCTGGAGCACACGCTAAACACTATTCGGAGTCAGGGGGTGGGACAAGAAGAAGGGGAGGATTTATATGCGCAAGGGATACCAACATCTACAAGGTCCAGACGTTAAGCATCACCAAGGCGGCAGGCATGGGACGGTGGGGGAGAGGAATTAACAAGGGCGCATGGTAGCAGCCAAAATGTTGAGGAAGGTGCAGGAGAACATGAAGAAATGGAGGACGAACTCTCGATGGACATTGTCAAGACTCAGCAGATGAGGGAGACCTTGGTCAAATTTCGGTTGAACGAGGTTGGGGGGAGATGTCAGAGGAAGAAAGCACAGTTAGCACCTCTACACCACAAACACAGCGAGGACTTGGTCCGCATGGATGCGCAAGACACATGAGCGCCTTCTTGCTGCACTACCTACAACATGACCCTCGGATTGGCAAAATTAGAAGTAATGATGACTACTGGGTTGCCACACTATTAGATCCCCGGTACAAGTCCAAATTTTGTGAAATAATTCTAGCCATAGAAAGGGACGCATGTAAGCAGGAGTATCAGCAAAAGCTGTTACTCAATCTTAGCTCGGCTTTTCCACCAAACACCAGTGGTGCACAGAGTGAATCTCCCAGTTGTAACTTTGCAAACATGGGACTGTCTCGTCATCAACAGTCAAACCGTACCAGCAGCACTGTATCTGGTGCTGGTAACAGAAATTTTATTGAATCGTTTCATAATTTTTTTAGACCATCCTTTGCAAGGCCACCAGAGACAACAAGTCTGACACATAGTCAACGGCTGGAGAGGATGATACAGGAGTATCTCCAAATGAACATCGATGCCATGACTTTGCAACTGGAGCCTTGCTCATTTTGGGCTTCAAATCTTGAAAAATGGCCTGAGCTCGCCACTTACGCCTTGGAGATCTTGTCGTGTCCCGCTGCCAGCATTGTCTCTGAACGTGTCTTCAGTGCTGCTGGGTGTGTGCTGACAGATAAGTGCACGCGTCTGTCCAGTGACAATGTGGACAGACTAACGTTCATCTAGATGAACAAGTCATGGATCCGCAAGAACTTTACTACCCCTGTGTCATCCTGGGGAGAGTAAAGGCTTGTGGATTTGGAATGTGCTTGATGCAAATGTACCTGTCAAGTTTGAAACTGGGACACAAGTGATGCCACTGAAGGGGTGACGGTGGGGCCCAATTTTTGGAAAAAAAAGGGAAACTCTGCTTGGAGTCCCCTTGCTGTGTTTTTAAAAACGAGCCAAGATGAACAAGTCATGGTTCTGCTAAGACTTTGCTACCTACCCCGGTATCATCCTGGGGACCGTTAACCGTTAAGGCTGGCGTATTTTTGAATGTGCTTGATGCTAATAGACATGTCCAGTTTGCAAATGGGGCACAAGTGATGCCACTGAAGGGGTGTCTGTGTGGCCCAATTTTTGGAAAAAAGGGAGACTCTGCTTGGAGTCCCCTTGCTGTGTTTTTAAAAACGAGCCAAGATGAACAAGTCATGATTCTCCAAAGACTTTGCTACCTACCCCGGTGTCATCCTGGGGACAGTTAAGTATGGCGTATTTTTGAATGTGCTTGATGCAAATCTACCTCTCAAGTTTGCAAATGGGGCACAAGTGATGCCACTGAAGGGGTGTCTGTGGGGCCCAATTTTTGGAAAAAAGGGAGACTCTGCTTGGAGTAACCCTTGCTTGCTGTGTTTTTAAAAACGAGCCAAGATGAAGAAGTCATGGTTCAGCAAAGACTTTGCTACCTACCCCGGTGTCATCCTGGGGACAGTTAAGGCTGGTGTATTTTTGAATGTGCTTGATGCAAATCTACCTGTCAAGTTTGCAAATGGGGCACAAGTGATGCCACTGAAGGGGTGTCTGTGTGGCCCAATTTTTGGAAAAAAGGGAGACTCTGCTTGGAGTCCCCTTGCTGTGTTTTTAAAAACGAGCCAAGATGAACAAGTCATGATTCTCCAAAAACTTTGCTACCTACCCCGGTGTCATCCTGGGGACAGTTAAGTATGGCGTATTTTTGAATGTGCTTGATGCAAATCTACCTCTCAAGTTTGCAAATGGGGCACAAGTGATGCCACTGAAGGGGTGTCTGTGGGGCCCAATTTTTGGAAAAAAAGGGAGACTCTGCTTGGAGTCCCCTTGCTGTGTTTTTAAAAACGAGCCAAGATGAACAAGTCATGGCTCTGCAAAGACTTTGCTACCTACCCCGGTGTCATACTGGGGACAGTTAAGTCTGGCGTATTTTTGAATGTGCTTGATGCAAATCTACCTCTCAAGTTTGCAAATGGGGCACAAGTGATGCCACTGAAGGGCTGTTTGTGTGGCCCAATTTTTGAAAAAAGGGAGACTCTGCTTGGAGTAACCCTTGCTTGCTGTGTTTTTAAAAACGAGCCAAGATGAACAAGTCATGGTTCAGCAAAGACTTTGCTACCTACCCCGGTGTCATCCTGGGGACAGTTAAGGCTGGTGTATTTTTGAATGTGCTTGATGCAAATCTACCTGTCAAGTTTGCAAATGGGGCACAAGTGATGCCACTGAAGGGGTGTCTGTGTGGCCCAATTTTTGGAAAAAAGGGAGACTCTGCTTGGAGTCCCCTTGCTGTGTTTTTAAAAACGAGCCAAGATGAACAAGTCATGATTCTCCAAAGACTTTGCTACCTACCCCGGTGTCATCCTGGGGACAGTTAAGTATGGCGTATTTTTGAATGTGCTTGATGTAAATCTACCTCTCAAGTTTGCAAATGGGGCACAAGTGATGCCACTGAAGGGGTGTCTGTGGGGCCCAATTTTTGGAAAAAAGGGAGACTCTGCTTGGAGTCCCCTTGCTGTGTTTTTAAAAACGAGCCAAGATGAACAAGTCATGGTTCTGCAAAAACTTTGCTACATATCCCGGTGTCATCCTAGGGACAGTTAAGGCTGGCGTATTTTTGAATGTGCTTGATGGTAATAGACATATCCAGTTTGCAACTGGGGAACAAGTGATGCCACTGAAGGGGTGTCTGTGTGGCCCAATTTTTGGAAAAAAGGGAGACTCTGCTTGGAGTCCCCTTGCTGTGTTTTTAAAAACGAGCCAAGATGAACAAGTCATGATTCTCCAAAGACTTTGCTACCTACCCCGGTGTCATCCTGGGGACAGTTAAGTATGGCGTATTTTTGAATGTGCTTGATGCAAATCTACCTGTCAAGTTTGCAAATGGGGCACAAGTGATGCCACTGAAGGGGTGTCTGTGGGGCCCAATTTTTGGAAAAAAGGGAGACTCTGCTTGGAGTCCCCTTGCTGTGTTTTTAAAAATGAACCAAGATGAACAAGTCATGGTTCTGCAAAGACTTTGCTACCTACCCCGGTGTCATCCAGGGGACAGATAAGTCTGGCGTATTTTTGAATGTGCTTGATGCAAACCTACCTCTCAAGTTTGCAAATGGGGCACAAGTGATGCCACTGAAGGGGTGTTTGTGGGGCCCAATTTTTGGAAAAAAAGGGAGACTCTGCTTGGAGTCCCCTTGCTGTGTTTTTAAAAACGAGCCAAGATGAACAAGTCATGGTTCTGCAAAGACTTTGTTACCTACCCCGGTGTCATCCTGGGGACAGTTAAGGCTGGCGTATTTTTGAATGTACTTTATGCATATCAAAACATCCTGTTTGCAACTAGGGCACAAGCGATGCCACTGAAGTGGTGTCTGTGGGGCTCAATTTTTGGAAAAAAGGGAGACTCTGCTTGGAGTCCCCTTGCTGTGTTTTACATTATTTTAGAAGGGCATGCAATGAATTTATCTGTGTCTCCTCCTCTTTTCCTCATCCAGCTGTTTTGTATTCGCATGAGTATTTGTCTTGTCACTTTCCCATGTGTTTGTGTTGTCTTGGAAGTTGTTTGTCACCTTTTGGACACCTTTGAGGGTGTTTTCTAGGTGTTTTCATGTGTTTGTGATTGCCTCCCATTGTTTTCAATGGGGTTCGAGAGGTTCGTCGAACGACTCGCCAAACCGAACTCGAACACGGCCTTCGTTTGACGAACCGAACCGAACTCGAGCCTCTAGAGGCTCGCTCATCTCTACTCCCGGCCTCCATGCCACAAAGCTGTCTTGTCCCTCTGTTGGCCTGGCCGTGTTGAACCAGGTCGCCGCCATGTGGATGAGGCCGCTGATGCCCTGTGTGGCCACACAGGCCGCAATTCCCGATCGGCTGGGACCCGCTGTGACACTTCCGGGTCATAGGCCGCCGCATCCGGGTCCCGCGACGTTACATCCGGCTCAGTTGACTAGGACGCCAAAGTGACTCGCCCACCCCAGGGCTATGGGACACCCGGTGCCGGGCCGGACTAGTCCGGTGGTAGTCAGTGGTGGCTGGGCCCGGCTCCGTGGCCCTGGTGGGTGTCAGTTGAATATGTGGCTTGCTTGTTAATGGTTGTGTTCGTGACGCCACCTGTGGCATGCGGCTATTAAGCCGCCGCTGCTGTGTGAGGCCTCCGGGATGATGATATAGCAGCTATGGTAGTACTGCTCCCCACAGGTGGAGCAATGCCCGGGGCACAGTTGGTGCTTGTGAAAGTCTATGGTGCTGTGTGACTAACACGGTGCAGGGCCGACAGGCGAGGAAAGAACCAGGCACAAACAACAGTCTCTTTACCTTTTCCTCTTTTACTCTGGGAACAGTCCAGTCCTGGGAGACCGTTACAGGTGGTGATGGGGATCCGGTCGGCCTGGAAGTACTTGGGGTGATCTTTCTGGCCAGCTGAGTATGAGGCCTACTCCTGTACCTTTCTTGGTGATGATAGGACCCTGCTTCTCTGAATCCAGCAATGGCCCTCTTCGCTGCTGGGACCAATGGCACGTCCCTTCCCTCTGTAGGTGGCTGCGCAGGCCCACTCTCTGGTGCTTCTCCGCTGGGGTCCACACCGGGCCCTGATGCTGCAGCTGTACCTTGGATGTGTCTGGGCCAGGGGCTTGCAGCTCCCCTGCCCTTCGGATTCGGCTACCAGGGACGGATTTTATACCCTGGCAACCACAGACTCCGATGTCCGAGTCTCTCTGCTGCCTCTCAGCTACTCCTGCTTCTCTGGGCCAAACTGCTCCAGCTCTAGGCCCCAGATTCACAGGACAGCTCACTCTGTGTCTGTTCACTTCTGCTGCTCCCTACAGACTAACTAACTCCTCCCCCAGGTCAGGCTTAAGGAAGCTCCCTGAAACTTCAGGTTCAGAGCTCCCCCTACTGGCCTGAGGGAGAAACTGCGGTGGATGTTAACTTACTGGCCAGTAGATTTCCCCATTACCTCCAGGCTCAGCATTAACCCTCGGGAGGGCAATGCCGTTGTGGCGACCAGGTCCTAGGGCGCCACACTCCCCCTTAGTTAAATTCAGTACTCCCGGACTGTAGAAACAAAACATAACATGTCATACATTTCATCCCAATATGGGAGGCACATTCTCTTTAACGTTACAATCTTAAACATTTCTATAAGAGTCCAGTGTGGCTCCCTGCCGGGTGTCCATTACACTGCTCCATGGGGGACCCGCCGCGATCAAACCCCCAACGTAGGCTCTGGGCGTGCGTCAGAGCATTGATGACCCCACTCTATGCACGCCGGACGGGTTTTTCTTCAGGGGTGTTTGAGCACACTGGTGCTAACTATGAACAATTTAGGTGTTGGCCACCCATAGTCCAGTGGCCCAATTGTCCATTTTCGCAATCAAAGAAAAAGAAAACATTTTGTACACAACATGACAGACATTTTGCATAACTATTTACACTCTAATAAGTACTCTTTACTTTATACAGTAGACTCCCTATACCTTAGAGGGGGTTGTCCCCGAGTGCTGCGCTGGGACCTACGTAGCTCTGGTGTTTGCCCCTGACTACGTGGTGCGTCTTCTATCTCAGCACTACAGGTGGGCCTAACCCCAATAGGTAAGCGTGATGGTTGCCTTTGTGGTCTAGGAGTCGCCAAGGGTATGACAGGTTCACCACTGACAGGGGGTTGATCCTCCTGTTCCACTGCTGGCGTGTCATCTCGTGCTGGAGCGGACGATTCTTTAGGTGGATCCGGAACCTTTTCTGTTTCTGGCTCGACCAACTGCGGAAACGCCAAAACTGGTACCACTATGGCATTGTTGATTCGGGTCCAAGTTTTGGGGAACTTCCCAAGGATGGTTTGAATCATCTCCCCTTCTTTCTCTTGACTTTGGGGACTTCCTTGTACTCCTTCCATTTCTCTTTGGATTCGGCACCGTTCAGGGCACGCTTTCAGGCGGTCTCGGGAAATTGCTTGACAGGTCTTGCCTTCATCTTTGCTTATGAGGCATACCTTACTATTGTCAAAGTTGGAGGGGATAATGGTGTAGGGCTCGTTTTCCCACTGATCATCCAACTTATGCGTCTTCCGCTTCTTCTTGAGGACTTGTTCTCCAGGTGCTAAGGGAGTTGCTGGGGCTGTTTGATTGTAATGCTGTTCTTGTCTCGTTCTTGCTTGAGACAGGCTCCTTTCCACGCACTCCTGGACCTTACGGTACCGCTGCTGCCGTTCTGCATCCCAATCCTCTATTTCTTGAACCGCCTCAGGCGACACAGTCCCCATCTCAAAGTCTACAGGCAACTTGCCTGGTCTGGCTCGCATCAGGTAAGCGGGGCTGCAGTTGGTCGAATTCACTGGGATGTGGTTGTACAAGTCTACTAGATCTGGCAACTTTTCTGGCCATTGGTTCCTCTCTTCCAGCGGTAGGGTCTTCAGCATATCAATAACCACATGGTTCATTTTCTCGCACAGTCCATTGGTCTGGGGGTGGTACGGTGTGGTTCGAATTTTCTTACAACCGTACATGTTACAGAACTCTTGGAACACTTCAGCCTCGAATGCAGGACCCTGATCCGTCAGTACCCTTTCCGGATAGCCGTGCGGTCGACAAAAGGATGCCTGGAACGCTCTAGCTGCCGTCCTGGCTGTCTGGTCCTTCACAGGCACTACTACCAGGAAACGAGAGTAATGGTCCACAATGGTGAGGGCGTACACATAGCCTGACCGGCTTGGTGTTAACTTCACGTGGTCCAGGGCCACCAACTCCAGGGGCTGCTTCGTGACAATTGGCTGTAGGGGAGACCTTTGGCTGGCATCATCCTTCCGCCTCAAGTTACACGGGCCACAGTCTCGGCACCATTTCTCGATCATCTTTCTCATGTGCACCCAGTAGAACCGATCACGGAGTAAGGCCTCCAACTTCTTCCACCCGAAGTGCCCTGCGTTATCATGATACGCTGCTAGGACCATTGGAGCATCCCTCTGCGGAACCACTATCTGCCAGACAAGTTCATTTGTTCGATAGTTGACATATCTCTTGCAGAGCTTGCCCTGGTAGGTGAACAGTCGTCCCCTCTCCTTCCACAGCTGCTGGGCTTCCTCTGGAGCGTCTGGGCCAAGATGGGTCTCAGCTTGCGCTAGCTTCTCTTTGACCAATCGCACGGCCGGGTCACCATTCTGTGTTTCTTCCCAATTATGGTGGAGTAATGGATTGACCGAGACCTCGTGCTGGTTTAAGCGCTTCACTCCCACAGCATGCTCACACTGTGAAACACCCTGGTGATGGAAAGCCGGTAACTCTATCTCTTCGAGTTCATCCAGGTCTTCTCCAGACTCGGGTAAGTGAGGCATTCTGGACAGCGCATCAGCATTGTTATTCTTCTTGCCAGCCCGATACTTGATGGTAAAGTCAAAGTTAGACAGCCGGGCCATCCATCGCTGTTCCATCGCTCCTAACTTGGCTGTTGCCAGGTGTGTCAACGGATTGTTGTCCGTGAAGATGGTAAACTTGGCCGATGCCAGATAGTGCTTGAAGCGTTCAGTCACTGCCCACACAATAGCGAGGAACTCCAGCTTGAAGGAACTGTAGTTTTCTGGATTCCTTTCCGTGGGCCGAAGCTTCCTACTGGCGTACGCTATTACCCTCTCTCTGCCTCCCTGTACCTGGGACAGAACTGCTCCCAGTCCCACGTTGCTGGCGTCTGTGTACAGTATAAACGGTTGGCTGTAGTCAGGGTAGGCCAGAATTTCTTCTCCCGTGAGAGCCCCTTTCAGCCGGACAAAGGATGTTTCCAGTTGGCTGCTCCATTCAAATGGAGGGCTCGGCTTCTTAGCCTGCTTCGGCTGGCCCACCAGGAGATCTTGAAGGGGCGCTGCTATCTTGGTGAACCCATCAATGAACCTTCGGTAGTAGCCCACCAGTCCAAGGAACTGCCGCACCTCCTTCACCGTGGTGGGTCTTGGCCAGTCCTTGATTACCGTGACTTTCTCCGGATCAGGTGCCACGCCTTCTGCGCTGACCACATGACCCAGGTACTGTACCTTTGGCTTCAAGAGGTGACATTTGGACGGCTTGATCTTCAGGCCATATTTCGACAAGGACTCAAACACTTCTGCTAAGTGCTTCAGGTGGTCCTCATAAGTCTTGGAGTAGACTATTACGTCATCCAGGTACAGCAGCACGGTTTCGAAGTTGTGGTGGCCCAAGCAGCACTCCATCAACCTTTGGAATGTCCCTGGGGCGTTGCAGAGCCCGAATGGCATACAATTGAACTCACAGAGACCCATTGGTGTCGTGAATGCAGTCTTCTCCTTGTCCGCCTCTGCCACGGGAACCTGCCAATACCCACTGGTGAGATCCAAGGTGGAGAAATAGTTAGCTGACTTTAAGGCTGTTAGTGACTCCTCTATTCTGGGTAGTGGATAGGCATCTTTATGTGTAATGCGGTTAATTTGCCTGTAATCTACACACATTCTCATTGTACCATCTTTTTTCTTTACGAGCACTAGTGGAGCTGCCCAGGGGCTACAACTATCTCTGATAACCCCAGCCTCCTTCATTTCCCGTAACATTTCCTTGGCACACTGATACTGTGCGGGGGGTACAGGGCGGTATCTTTCTTTAATGGGATGATGATCACCCGTGGGGATTTGATGTTGAACCCCTTTCACCTGCCCAAAATCTAGGGGGTGTTTGCTGAAGACCCGCTCGTACTCCTGTACCACCCGGTAAACCCCATGCTTTTGGTGTCAGGGGGTGGAGTCGGTGCCCACATGTAATTTTTGGCACCAGTCTTCCGGCTGCCCCTTGGAGCCATTGTCTTCCGCCTGGTCGGACGGGATCAAGGGTTCCACTGCTTTAATGGTATTGTTGCTGACAGTGTACAATTTTGCCACAGTGGCATACCGGGGCAATTTGGCCTCCTCCTCCCCACAATTCAGGACACGGACGGGCACTCTCCCCTTGCGGACGTCCGCTACCCCTCTGGCTATCAGGACTCCAGGCCTACTGTCTGAATACATTGGTTCTACCAAGGCATGGTAATCCTGACCCTTGAGGCCTATTGCTGCCCGACACCATATCAACATTTCACTTCTTGGGGGTATTACAATGGGGAGGGGGTCACTTACCCTCACACTGCCAATTTCTCCTCCGGCCAGCTCTACCTGCTGCCTCCTCATCAGGGCTCTGATCTCCCTCTGTAGGACACGCTGCTGCCCGGAGCTGGCAGTTTCAGACGCCTGTTGTAACAAAATTATCACTTCGGCAATACAATTTTCTATCACATTTGTACCAAGAGTTAGCAGTGGGTCAGATTCTTTGCGATCAATATCTACAATTATCATCCCCTGACATGGCAATTCCACCCGCCCCACTTTAATGGTTACTTCTTTGTACCCAATCTGAGGTAAGGGCTGACCATTACTGGCCACAATTGTTAAATCATCATCTGGGCCATGGTCAATGTCTGCATCGGCCCAATATCTTTTGTACAGTTTGTGGGGGATGGTTGTTACCTGGGACCCCGTATCCAGGAGGGCATTCAAAGGGATCCCATCCAGCACAATAGGAAGGACCGGTCGTCCTCCCACATACTTGCTGCGGCTGGGGGTTGAGCCGGGCTTCCTTACACCTGGGGGTCGGCTCCTGGCCCCAGGCTCGGCCCATTTAAAGGACAGCGTCGTGCAATGTGGCCCGCCTGGTTGCAGTTGCGGCAGATCGGTTGTCCTGTTGAATCGTACCGGTCTGTGTCTCTGCCTCGGGTCGGCGGAATCCTTCTCTGTCGCATCCATGGGACGTCCTCTGGGCTGGAGGCCAACTCGATTTTCGCAGGCGAGGGGGTCATTTGTAGAGACTGCACGGTCTTGGCAAGGGCAGCCACAGTCTTGGTCAGCTCCTGGACCTGTTGTCTGAGCTCCGCAGTGGGATCCTTATCCAGGGACTGCGCCTCAGCCCCTGCAGTGGCTCGTGTTGCAGGCACCACCCCGGGGTACGTGATAGCAGGAGGCCGGAGGGGTACTGGGTCATTCGGCGTAGATTCTCTCAGTACCCTGATGGCCTGGTCCTTAAACTTGGCAAAGTCCAGAGCAGGGTTCTGCAGGACCAGGATACGCAGCTGGGTCCTGTGGGCATCTGACAGGAGCCCCTCTATGAACTGCTCAGTTAGGAGTTTGTCTTCTTCACGTACACCCTCTGGGTCCACCTGTTTAACTGCTTTCAGGGCCTCTTGCAGGTTTAGGGCATAGTCCCTTATGCTGTCTGTGGCCCGCTGCTTGCACCCAAAGAATCTCATCTTTATCTCTGCTGCGGTGCGAGTGTCAAACGTACTCTTTAGCTTGGCCAGTATCTGGGCTGCTGTCCCTTTATCTGTATCAGGCCATGACTTCGCTTCACGCTGGGCTGCGCCGGCTAGCTGTCCCATTAATATGCCCACCTTCTGGCTCTCAGTCAGCGGATACACCCGGAATAAGCTGTGCAGGCTTTCTCTGAAGTCACTCAAGGTATGGGACTCCCCGGAGTATTGCGGCAGCCATTCTGCTCCCGGTATGTACGGCATTGTGATCGGCATTACCGGCGCTACAGTGGGGGCCGGGGCGACGGCGACTGGGATTGCTTCTGCTGGTGCTGCGGCGTCTCGGGCTATGGCAGCCACCTGCCCTCCCTCTGAGTCGGACATCTTCCTCCCCCTTAGTGAACCTTACCAGGCTCCGTTCACTTTTCAAATTTTCTTCCGGGTCGCGCGGGGTTAACAGCGCTCTGCTCTGATGGCGCGCTCCCTTCGCGCTCTTTGTCAGGCACGCCCCCCTTCTTCCTGCGCTCGGCGAGGCTAATGGCGGCGGTGGTCTGCAGCCAGTACACAGTCTTTTAAGCACAATTCCGGCAGGCGCACAGTACCCGGTGGGACCGGGCACGAAATCCTGTTCGTGACGCCAAAATTGACTCGCCCACCCCAGGGCTATGGGACACCCGGTGCCGGGCCGGACTAGTCCGGTGGTAGTCAGTGGTGGCTGGGCCCGGCTCCGTGGCCCTGGTGGGTGTCAGTTGAATATGTGGCTTGCTTGTTAATGGTTGTGTTCGTGACGCCACCTGTGGCATGCGGCTATTAAGCCGCCGCTGCTGTGTGAGGCCTCCGGGATGATGATATAGCAGCTATGGTAGTACTGCTCCCCACAGGTGGAGCAATGCCCGGGGCACAGTTGGTGCTTGTGAAAGTCTATGGTGCTGTGTGACTAACACGGTGCAGGGCCGACAGGCGAGGAAAGAACCAGGCACAAACAACAGTCTCTTTACCTTTTCCTCTTTTACTCTGGGAACAGTCCAGTCCTGGGAGACCGTTACAGGTGGTGATGGGGATCCGGTCGGCCTGGAAGTACTTGGGGTGATCTTTCTGGCCAGCTGAGTATGAGGCCTACTCCTGTACCTTTCTTGGTGATGATAGGACCCTGCTTCTCTGAATCCAGCAATGGCCCTCTTCGCTGCTGGGACCAATGGCACGTCCCTTCCCTCTGTAGGTGGCTGCGCAGGCCCACTCTCTGGTGCTTCTCCGCTGGGGTCCACACCGGGCCCTGATGCTGCAGCTGTACCTTGGATGTGTCTGGGCCAGGGGCTTGCAGCTCCCCTGCCCTTCGGATTCGGCTACCAGGGACGGATTTTATACCCTGGCAACCACAGACTCCGATGTCCGAGTCTCTCTGCTGCCTCTCAGCTACTCCTGCTTCTCTGGGCCAAACTGCTCCAGCTCTAGGCCCCAGATTCACAGGACAGCTCACTCTGTGTCTGTTCACTTCTGCTGCTCCCTACAGACTAACTAACTCCTCCCCCAGGTCAGGCTTAAGGAAGCTCCCTGAAACTTCAGGTTCAGAGCTCCCCCTACTGGCCTGAGGGAGAAACTGCGGTGGATGTTAACTTACTGGCCAGTAGATTTCCCCATTACCTCCAGGCTCAGCATTAACCCTCGGGAGGGCAATGCCGTTGTGGCGACCAGGTCCTAGGGCGCCACAAAAGCATGTGACCGCGTTGCTGGACCATGTGACTGCGTCATCGGGTCACTCCCTGTCATCGGGCCCTGTCACTCATCGCTCCACTGCCGATCTACCTGCAGCGCAACTTCCGGGTCGAGCTCCGCGATGTTGGCGTTTCAACATCTCCTGCCGATGCTGAGAGTCTCCCGCTGGGGCTTTGGTCATTGGGATCATCTCCGGGCTGAGGCGTTCTGGGGGCTTGGATAATCACTGCAGCTTTGGAGGCAGGGGGGTCTCATCTGCTTCAGCAGCACCGTCCGAGGACCACCGCTGCAGCTCCTCCTGCAGCCACCGCTGTCCTCGCTGCTCCACCATCTTCTTCATTTCCTGCATGAGAACCTCCATCTTGGGATAGGCTTGGGTCCGGAACGATTCAGGTCGCCGTCCAGGTAATCATGACCACCACCCCCAAAGGGACCTGACCTATATACTGCCCTCCAAACACCACCCCCCAACTATTCAAAATGCCCCAAACCCCAACTGACTCTACAACTCCACTCTACACTTTTCCCGCACAAACGAACACCACAAATTAACCCTTTAACTGATACTAAGGCCTAGCATCCCTCATTAATCATGCTGCCCTCCCTTGAGCCCCTTCGGGGCTGCAGTCCGGGCTGTTCCTTTATTCCTCCTGGCAGCCTCCGGCCTTCAGACATAAAGGTGCTGCTAGTTTCAATCATTGCTCAATACATAGTGAGCAGTGGCTCTTAACCACACCCTGGCACTAACTGACTGCAAGCTCTGTACTAAGACACAGCGGAGGCAATGTCAATCAGTGCCGGGCACGGTTGCCGCAGTCGGTCACTATTTACTGAGCAGTAACTGAAGCCGCGCCTCTATGACTTAAAGCTGGAGGCTTCTTGAAAGAATAATGTTCATCTCCTACCAGTAGTCTGTCATTCAGTGTGGTGGCTGCACAATTTTAGAACGCTATTAACCTTCAGATTAACCCCATATCAAAGGACTGATAGTGTTTTTTTACATGACAGCTTCCCTTTAAAACTTTGATGCCGTTCAAGAGTGTTTTTGAATATAAGCTACAGTAAAAATGTTAAATAGAATATATGTGATAGGGCCCAAACTGGCCCACACCCCTAATTAATTGCAATCACCATGGAAATGAATAAATCATTCCCATGTTGGGTATCACAAGGCTATCATGACAGAAAGTGGCCTCTCCTATTCTTGGGGCCAGAAGGTCACAGCACGTGGCTACACTCACACCTGCGCTGATTTGAGCTACTTTGCTTTCCCGTTAGCCATACTTGTTTCCCCCTTGGTAGTGCTGCAAGGGTTAAAGCTGTTCTTTTTGTCTCATAGGGATTTCAATCCTGGCGTATATCAGCTGTTCAGTTTTATCCGCTTTCCTCTAGCATACAGTAAGTGCTCATGTCTTAGCTTGGGTAACTGCCAGTGATAGTGTGCTATAACTTGGTATGGGTGTGGAGGTGTGAGCTGTGGAAAAAAATGCGATCGCACGAAAAATCGACACGTGTAAAGCAGCTTTTACTCAAACCCTGTGATCCTTGAGATGGAAAATGATGCTGCCAAACAAACTGTGATCCACTGGGAGCTGTTGATTGGTGATGGCCCCTGTACTGACCAATACAGTAGAAGGAATGATAATCCATATGATGTCATAGCTGCAGAGCATTATGGTGAAGCCCATGTGAAGTAGCATGGGGCGCATTGACTCTGGTAGCTCAGGAACGCTACATGAAATTATTGGTCCTGGCTGGATGTGTAGACTTGTGTTGTGAGGACTGTGAACCCATACAGGCCGCATATTGCCGCAGACGGCTGGCCAGGACTTGATGACAACTCGTATTTACAAGGAGACCAATAGTTCTTTACAAACAACACTTTACTCAACGGTTCATTCTCAGCAGCAACTTTACACTCAAAATAGTGGGTAGAGATGAGTGATGTTCAAATCGAACCGTGCGCCAATTTCAAATTCGTGTGGTTTTGGGCGGTGTTCGAGTCGTTCGATGAACTCGAACAATTTGCTTCATGTTTGACCGTTCGAGTTACCGTTCGATAACAGTTCGATCACCAAAAGTGTGGCTTTTCACAGTAAGGCTATGTGTGCACGTTGTGTATTTGCATGCGTCCTGCGTCCCCAGCACAATCCCTCTCTCTTTCCTACTTACGGATCACTGGTGTGGCGCTGCATGGCTGTCACAAAGCTCCGGTGGCTTTTCCTCTTTTGAAAATGGCTGTCGCTCATTATTCAATCTGGTATTACCTGCTTTCCCCGCCCACCGGTGCCCATGATTGGTTGCAGTCAGACATACCCCCACGCTGAGTGACAGCTGTCTCACTGCAACCAATCACAGCCGCGGGCGGGTCTATATCATGCAGTACAATAAATAATTAATTTTAAAAAAAAAACTGCGGTTCCCCCCAATTTTGATACCAGCCAAGATAAAGCCACAAGGCTGGACGCTGGTATTGTCAGGATGGGGAGCGCCACGTTATGGGGAGCCCACCACCCTAACAATATCAGCCAGCAGCCGCCCGGAATTGCTGCATCCATTAGATGCGACAGTCCCGGGACTCTACCCGGCTCATCCCGAATGCCCTGGTGCGGTGGCAATCGAGATAATAAGGTTAGGTTAATCATGACAGGGGTCTCCCCGACCTTCCATGATTAACCTGTAAGTGAAAGTAAATAAACACACACAACAAAAAATCCTTTATTTGGAATAAAAGACAAAAAAAAACCTCTTTTACCACTTTATTAATCCCCAAACACCTCCAGGTCCGAAGTAATCCACACAACGCTTTCAGCTCTGCTACATGAAGCTGACAGGGAGCGCCGTAGAACACGAGCACTCTGTGTCAGCTCCATGCAGCAATTGAAGTGATCCGCGCTGTCACTGGAGACTTCACTCAGGTAGTGCCTGCGTGTCTCTCTCTCCTCTCTCTCTCTTCTCTCTCTCTTGTCTCTCCTCTCTCTCTCTCCTCTCTCTCTCTCCTTTCTCTATCCTCTCTCTGCCTCTTCTCTCTCTCTCTCCTCTTCTCTCTCTTCTCTCTCTTCTCTCTCTTTTCTCTCTCTTCTCTCTTTCTCTTTCTCTCTCTTCTCTCTCTCCTCTCTCTCGCTCTTCTCTCTCTCCTCTTTCTCCTCTCTCTCCTCTCTCTCTCTTCTCTCTCTCCTCTCTCCTATCTCTCCTCTCCCTTATGTCTCCTCTCTCTCTTCTCGCTCTCTCCTTCTTCTCTCTCTATTCTCTCTCTCTTCTCTCTCTCCTCTCTATCTTCTCTCCCTCCCTCTCCTCTCTCTCCTATCTCTCTCTTCTCTCTCTCCTCTCTCTTCTCTCTCTTCTCTCTCTCCCTCCTCTCTATCTTCTATCTTCCTCCTCTCTATCTTCTCTCTCTCCTCTCTCTCTCCAATCTCTCTCCCTTCTCTCTCTCTCTCCTCTCTCTTCTCTCTCTTCTCTCTCTTCTCTCTCTTTTTTCTCTGTCTTTTCTCTCTCTCCTCTCTCTCTCCACTCTCTCCTCTCTCTCTCTCTCCTCTCTCTCTCCTCTCTCTCCTCTCTCTCTCCTCTCTCTTCTCTCTCTCTCTCTCCTCTCTCTCCAATCTATCTCTCCCTTCTCTCTTTTCTCTCTCTCTTCTCTCTCTTCTCTCTCTTCTCTCTCTCTTCTCTCTCTCTTCTCTCTCTCTCTCCTCTCTCCCTCCTCTCTCTCTCCTCTTTCTCCTCTCTCTCTTTTCTCTCTCTTTTCTCTCTCTTTCCTCTCCTCTCTTCTATCTATTCTCTCTCCTCTCTCTCTTCTCTCTCCTCTCTCTCACTCATCTCACTCTCTCACTCATCGCTCCATCTCTCTGTCTCATCTCACTCTCTCTCATCTTTGTAGCTAAATAATCTACTTCTGGTTTCTCTACTGCAATACAGAGGTCAAGATTACCACATCTTCCTATGCTTTTCATTACAGGCAGTGGCTCAATTGGTGGAGCTGCTGCCTAAAAATAATTAGTTTATGACTTTGAGTCCCGGCCGTCCCGGTAAACAATTTAATTTAATTTATTTATCATTTGAAATTATAATTATTTTTAATTTTTTAATTATATTTTAATTTAATTATGCACTGAGGGGAGGAGCCGGACATCAGCTGTGAGCCACGGGAACCCCTCTAAAATCAGAGCAGTTCATGGATTGAGGCTGCATTGCTCTCTTCTCCCTCTCTTTCTCTCTCTCTCTCTCTCTCTTCTCTCTCTCTCTTCTCTCTCTCCTCTGTCTCTCCTCTCTCTCTCCTCTGTCTTTCCTCTCCCTCTCCTCTCCCTCTCCTCTCTCTCTCTCTTCTCTCTCTCTTCTCTCTCTTCTCTCTTCTCTCTCTCTTCTCTCTACTCTCCCTCTCCTCTCTCTCTCTCTCCCCCTCCTCTCCTCTCTTCTCTCTCTCTCCTCTCTCTCTTCTCTCTCTCTTCTCTCTCCTCTCTCTCTCTCACTCATCTCACTCTCTCCCCCATTTCTCTCTCTCTCTCTGTCTCATCTCTCTCTCTCTCTCTCTCTTTCTCATCTTTGTAGCTGAATAATCTACTTCTGGTTTCTCTACTGCAATACAGAGGTCAAGATTGCCAAATCTTCCAATGCTTTTCATTACAGGCAGTGGCTCAATGGGTAGAGCTGCTGCCTAAGGAGAATTAGTTCACGAGTTCGAGTCCCGGTAAAAAATTTAATTTAATTATTATTTATTTATAATTATAATTTAATTTAATTATGCACTGAAGGGAGGAGCCGGACATCAGCTGTGAGCTGCGGGACACACCTCTAAAATCGGAGCAGTTCACAAAATGAGGCTGCATTGCTCTCTCCTCTCTCTCCTGTCTCTCCTCTCTCTCCTCTCTCTCCTCTCTCTCTCTTCTCAGACCTGGTGATGATCAGCTGATGCGGTCACCTGACGGAATCAGCTGACACTATAAGTCAAGCGGTGAGGCCGGCTTTTTACCGCCCGGCCGGCTAAACTATCAGCTGATGCTGTCGAACAGGAGTCTGCACAGAAGTGTGTAGTTTTTTTGTAAAAGCCATTTATACAATCAGCTCCTGTGTCATGTGATTCAGGCCCATGAACCAGACATATCATCTCATCGCTTTGCCTTTCAGCAAACCGATCAGATGATATTTGATCCGGTTTTTACGGCGCGGGACCCTTGACCCAGGATTACTGCGGAGGGGGTTCTTTATTTCAATAAAGATGGAGTCACTAATTGTGTTGTGCTTTATTTCTAATAAAAATATTTTTCTGTGTGTTGTGTTTTTTTTTATCTGTACTAGAAATTCATGGTGGCCATGTCTAATATTGGTGTGACACCATGAATTTCGGGCTTAGGGCCAGTTGATAATATACAGCTAGCCCTAACCCCATTATTACTCAGCGAGCCACCCGGCGCTAAATGCAATGGGCCCTTTTCTGCACTCAGTTTGATTTCTCTGAGGCATATCTCCCTGATACTAAGAATGTTAAGGCTATGTGCGCACGCTGCGTTTTTTTGACGCTGTGTTTTTGTGCGTTTTTGGCCGATAAAAACGCACAAAAACGCACCCGCGTTGAAAAAACGCACTAAAAAACATTTTTACCGCGATTTGGTGCATTTTTGGCTGCGTTTTGTTGCGTTTTTGATCTCTGCGTTTTGCTGCGTTTTTCCAATGCATTGCATGGGCAGAAAACGCAGAAAAACGCAGGAAAGAATTGACATGTCCATTTTTTTTTCAAGCTCAAAAACGCAGCTTAAAAAAAAAGTTGTGTGCGGACAGCAAAAATGAAAACTCATAGACTTTGCTGGGGAAGCAAAGTCATGCAGTTTTGAGGCCAAAAACGCATCCGAAAAACGCCGCGAAAAACGCACTGTGCGCACATAGCCTAAGGCTGATGGTTTCTCATGTAATTTTGATCCAGAGAAAAGGGAAAAAAATTAAGTCAAAATTCTTATTGAAGGGTGGTGGATCTCTGGGGATTGATCTCAGACAGTGCATTGTGGAGGTTTAGGTTGATGCACCGGAGGGCTTTCTACCTGGTAAACTGCTTGCGCCGTCCTTGCTTCACACTGCCCTTCTTAACAAAATAAATGAGTGTTGGCTGGGCATCCTGGTTCCTCTGCCATCTGGAGAGCTCTTTCCAGGTTCTCTTGGTGTCAGAGTGCTCGAAATGATGTTGACAAGTATGTCTATAAGTGCAGAGATTGAGCCATGTCTAAAGCACCTCGTCAGGTTCCGTCAGGGTTTCTTTTGCCTAATGAGGATCTGTCTTAACTCATTTTTCGATTGGTTTCATTATGGATTTACCTAATTCTGGTGGCACTATTTTAGTATGCAGTAGGTGGTGGTGGAGTTTTTCAGCAAGATGGTTTACTTGGCTTCAATTCACAGCTGGCATCAGGGTCGGTCTGGCCCAGCGGGGTAGTGGGGAATCCCACGGTAGGCCCCAGGCCCTCAGGGGCCCCCGTGCATTATATAGTGCGGGGGAGCTGTCCAGGGCCGCGGGGCCGCCTGTGTCTGAGAGCCGGCGTTTATTGGTGGGCAGGCTGAGCAGCTCATCCAGGGCCCCCACACTCTGAGGGGCCCCCAGCCTTTCAATTGTAATCTTCAGTGATCTTACAAGTTCTGTACGATCACTGAAGTTTCCGCAGTTGCAGGACCTTTAGTGGCATCACATGTGTCATGTGACTCACCAAAGGTCCTAGCGGTGCACTGCGAATGTCCCCAGGCCTGCACCAATGAGGTGTGCAGGAGCTGGAGACCGTGCCGGTATTCAAATGTATGTGTCGCGAGCGGGGAGGGGGGCCGCTGCGCTCACCGCGCTCGGGTCCGGCTCTGGGCTGCTGCTTGCTCGCCGCTGCTCGGTGGCTCGAGCGGTGGGCCGGATCCGGGGACTTGAGCCGCGCTCCTCACCCGTGAGTGAAAGGGGTGGTTTGGGGTTGGAGGGTATGGTCCGTGACGCCACCCACGGTTTGTGGTGAGGTTGGGACACCACCACTGCTTTGGACGGGGATCTCGGGAGCGATGACAGGGAGCAGCCGAGATGTTTCTCTCCCCTCCATGGGTAGGGGGATTTGGTGGTCCCGGGGCCCGGTGAGGTGTCGGGGGAGGCAGGGTTGGCGAGGTGCAGGGTCGCGGGGGCAGCGCAGTGCCTGACGGCACAGTGGTACTCACTCAGCCAATAATGAATACAGAGTCTCCGGTAAAACAAACGGCTGGATGGACGGGTCCCACAGCCGGCTGCGGTGGTTACTCCCGGACGGGTGGTGGTGGCTGCCTTTCCCTGCACCTGTTGTGTGTCTTCGGTCCCGATGGCTTCCCACCGGTAACCCACTCCCCAGCTTGGATGTGTGCCGGAGGAGCCCCTTTTGCCCACAGGCTCTGGCCCTGGGAATTCTAGCTGTGGCGGTAGCTGTATTTCCCTTACTCGGTTTGGACGGTTGCCTTCTATCGGGTCTTTGCTGCTAGGAAACCCCGGAGGTTCCAGTCGCTAACGGATTTGACTGCTTTAACGGCGACTCCAAGCCTGGTCGAGGTCCGTAGGCCCTGCCGGTTTGTGCTGGCTTCTCTTCGCTCCCCGGTTCGGTACCGGCGGGCCACCGCCCGTCCCCGGTCCTACGGTTCCGCGTTGATCGGCCTCTCCTGCAGACGGCCACCACCGTCTGCCAACCTTGCTCTTGGTGCCCGGGCCACGTCCCCGGACATGGTCAGTCTGCTCTTTCTCCTCAACTACCACTTCTTGCTCCTTCACTTTCACTCTCCTTAACTAAACTCTAGCTCTGCCCGAGATTAACTGACTTCCTTTCCCACCTTCAGGACTGTGAACTCCTCGGTGGGTGGGGCCAACTGCCTGGCTCCACCCCACCTGGTGTGAACATCAGCCCCTGGAGGGAGGCAACAAGGATTTGTGTGTGACTGATGTTGTCACGCTCCCCGGGTCCTCTGCTCCCCTCCCCGGGTCCTCTGCTCCGCTCCCCGGGTCCTCTGCTCCGCTCCCCGGCTCACCTGCCACGCTTCCCGCTCTCCAGCCTCCGGTGTCCGCGCTCCCCAGGCCTCCTGGTCCCCGCTCCCGGCGCCCGTCGGCTTCCCAGTCCCTGGCCGGCTCTCCTGCGTCCTCCTCTCAGCTTCCTCCCATGGCTTCTGGCACCCGGGCCGCGCGCATGCGCATTAGGGCGCGCGCGCGGTCACTGACCCTTTCTTAAAGGGCCAATGTCCACTGACAGGAAATGAGGCACACAGGTACAGGGTATAAAGGGGGTTAATGTCCAAGGGAGCGGGGCCTGTTCTTCGTGTTTTCCCAAGCTAGGAGTCAGGTCTCCTTGTGTTCTGTGAGATACTTACCTCTCTGTCTTCTAGAGCCGATCCTGCATCGCCATCCGGTCCTGCTGTGTCTCGAACCCCGAACGCTGCCCATCTGCCATCCTGACAGTCCGTACCATCTCGGTTCCCTGCGGTGACCCGTCATCTTGCTCCAACGGTTCCGGACCCCGCCTGGCATCATCTCGGCTTCCGAACCTGAGCTCCGTCACCCGGACCACCATCAGTAACCTCGTGGTCCCAGGGACTTCTCCATTGTGTTCCAGTGCACGGACTGTCCTGCTACCTAAAGTGCTCCGGCTACCGGACTCCTTTCCCTCATCGGGGAGTTCGGCCCAGTGGATCCACCTCCCGGGTCTGCCCGTCCATCTGGCCCGAACAGTAAGAACAGGCCATGGATCCCGCCGAAGCACTAGCAGCCATACAGGAGGAACTCCAACGCCAGCGTGAGACTCAGACCCGCATGCTGCAATTCATGTCTTCTGTGGACGCCCGCCTGAACACGTTACAAGCGGCAGTGACGTCTTCAGCATCCCGGGCTTCCACTAGTCAATCCACGGCTCCAGCTCCCGTGGCGACATTTTCAGATACTTCCAGACTTCGTTTGGCCTCACCACCCCGGTACGCCGGAGACCCCAAGACCTGCAGGGGATTCATAAACCAATGCTCCCTCCATTTCACGCAGCTGCCACATTTGTTTGCCTCCGACCAAGCCAAGGTCGCCTTCATCATGTCTCACCTAGAGGGCGAGGCACTGGCGTGGATGAACCCCTTGTGGGAGAAGGAGGACCCTACGACCAAGAACCTCCAGGAGTTTCTGCAGGCCTTTCGCAACACCTTTGACGAACCCGGACGCGCCTCCGCGTCTGCTTCATCTCTTCTCCGGTTACGTCAGGGACCTCTGACGGTGGGCCAATACGCCATCCGTTTCCGCACCTTGGCTTCAGAACTCGGGTGGAATAACGAGGCCCTAACCGCCGCCTTCTGGGAAGGTCTCTCAGGTCGAATCAAAGATGAGCTGGCTGGACGTGACGTACCGTCCACCCTGGACGCCCTGATTACCCTAGCGACTCGAGTGGACATACGCTTTCAGGAACGGTCCAAAGAGGTGTCCCGTGAGAGACGTCCGGTAAGACATTCCTCTCCTCCACAGAAGCCTGCCGTACTCCAGTCAACGGCCTCTGGTGTCTCCGTCCATGAGCCCATGCAGATCGACCGTGTACGACAGTCTGAACAACGTCGAGCAGAGCGGCTCGCCAAGGGTCTCTGCTTCTACTGCGGAGAGGGCACACACCTGCTACGCGCCGGCCCAGAGAGACCGGGAAACTCCAAAGCCTAGGGTTGGTAGGAGAGGCCACCCTAGGTGCTGGGACTCTCTCAGACCCAGTTACATGGACTGTGCAAGTGACAACGGGAGAGACGCGGTTTACGGCTGAGGCGTACCTCGATTCTGGGGCAGCAGGCAATTTCATCCAGCAGGCCACTGTGGACAAGTACCAGGTGCCTGTTACTCCACTTGCCAAACCTCTGGTGATTGCCTCTGTGGATGGGAGACCCCTCTCTGACACCATCTCCTGGATCACCCAGCCGCTGGAACTGCGTATCGGTGCTCTGCACACCGAGACCATCGCTCTCTACGTTCTCCCACATATGTCACATCAAATCCTGCTGGGCCTTCCTTGGTTGCGGACACACGAGCCTTCCGTCAGCTGGGGCACTGGCGATATCACTCGATGGGGGTCTTCTTGCCATGAGACCTGTCTGAAGACCATACAACCTATCCGGCGACCTCCGGTTCCCGAGTCCCTACCGGGACTGCCCTCAGCCTATTGGTCCTTCGTGGACGTCTTTGATAAGAAGGAGTCCGAAGTACTTCCGCCACATCGTCCATACGATTGTGCCATTGACCTGCTCCCGGGAACTACACCACCTCGAGGACGGATATATCCACTGTCTCCAGCCGAAACAAGGGCCATGTCTACGTACATCACAGAGAGCCTGGCTAAGGGATTCATTCGGAGATCCTCCTCCCCTGCTGGAGCAGGCTTCTTCTTCATAAAGAAGAAAGAGGGCGACCTACGCCCATGTATAGACTACCGGGGATTGAACCTAATCACCGTAAAAAACAAGTACCCCCTGCCGCTCATCCCCGAATTGTTTGATCGGCTCAGAGGAGCTCGTGTGTTCACCAAGTTGGATCTTCGGGATGGCGGGCATGCAGAGGAAAAAATCCAGCATCAAAAGGAGAAAATGTAGTAATAAAACTTGAACTTTATTGGGTCCATTAAAAACAGGATACAACACGCATGGAAGCTGGGGACACACAGTGAAACACAGGACTATCCTACGCGTTTCAACCTTGCGGTCTTAATCATGGATTCCGCTCGGGCAGCCTGAACCTGGACTGGGGTCAAGGGGTGCTGCCCACTTCTTAGGGGCAGCATCAGGGCTAGGTTGCTTGGGTGGGAGAGCGGAAGACATCCGTCCGTCCGTTATTATTAAAAATGTTTTTGTTTATATGTGCAACGTTCAAGTGTCCTAACAAAAATACGTATGTTTGAAAATGTTTACATGTTATTTATATATTTTTTACAGCTTTTGAAAAAAAATAAAACCGGTGATGGACGGGCAGCCCGCGGACGGTCTGCATTTCACCAAGGGGGAATGTGGCGCCCTGGCCTAGCCAGGTCGTCACAGATAACACACAAACACCCCCACCCCATTAGACAAGGACACCAGCCAAACAAAAACCCTTGTTGCCTCCCTCCAGTGTCTGATGTCCACACCAGGTGGGGTGGAGCCAAGCGGTTGGCCCCACCCACTGAGGAGTTCACAGGCCTGGAGGCGGGAAAAGTGACAGTTAAAAGTTGGAGTTTGAAGTGAGACGAGCAAGCACTTTGTTGTCTGGGTTTGTGGCCCAGGCACTGACAGCAAGGTTGGCAGACGGTGGTGGCCGTCTGCAGGAGTGGTGGAGCAACGCGGAACCGTAGGATCGGGGTCGGGCGACGGCCCGCTGGTACCGACCGGGGAGCGAAGTGAAGCCAGCACACACAGGCAGGGCCATCGGACCCTGACCAGGCTTGGAGCCGCCGACAATAGTCAGATCCGAATGTGACTGGAACCCCAGGGGTTTCACAACAGCAAAAGTCCCGATTGAAGGCAACAGCCCACACCATGAGGGTATACAGCTACCGCCTAAGGCTAGAGACCCAAGGGCCAGCGCCTGCGAGCAAACGGACTCCTCCGGTACCCATACACCGGGGAGCGGACTACCGTTGGGAATCCATAGTAGTCAGAAGGAGAACATCAAGGTGCAGGGAAAGACAGCCGCCATGACCTGTCCGGGGAGAGACACTGCAGCTGGCTGCAGGACCCATCCATCCAGCCGTTTAGTTTACCGAAGACTTTGTACCTTTCTTGCTGAGTGAGTACACCCGTGCCATCCGGCACCGCGCCGCGCTGTCCCTGCAACCCTGCACCTCACCGACCCTGCCTCCCCGTCGCATCATCGGGCCCCGGGACCACCGACCCCTACCCACGGAGGGGGAAAACAACATCCCAGCTGCTCCCTACCATCGCTCCCGGGATCCCCGTCACCAGCAGCGGTGGTGCCCATCTTCACCACGACCCATCCCCTAAACCAACCACCCCTTTCACTCACGGGCGAGGAGAGCCGCTCGAGTCCCGGGATCTGGCCCACCGCTCGAGCCACCGCGCAGCCATCGCAGCGGCGCCGGACCCGAGCGTTAGCGAGCGCAGCGCAGTGGCGTCCTCCCCGCCCACGACACATACATCTGTACAATGCGGCCGGTGACAGAAGGCAGAGCAGCACTGCTCAGCCCCGCACCGCAGCGTCATCACTGGAGCCGGGCCTGCAGAGGAGGAGGACGCCAAAGGACTGAAGCAGAGGAGCGTGCCTCAGTCCTGCACCGACATGCCGTCATCACCGGAGTCGCAGCTGCAGGGATGAAGAGGAGGACGCGCAGGCACCGGTAAGCGCTCCAGAGGAGCCGAAGATGTACAGTAATTTTATATGACGGGCTGTGGTGGGGGAGGGGTGGTGTTATTTTACAAAGGGCATTAAGAAGCGGTGGGGGACTTTATGAAGCATATTATGGGTCAGTGAGAGACATAATAGGGCAGTGGGGAACATTATAGGGCAGTGGGGGACATTATAAGGCAGTGGGGGACATTATAGGGCAGTGGAAGGATATTATAAGGCAGTGGGGACATTATAAGGCAGTGGGGGACATTATAGGGCAGTAGGGGGACATTATAAGGCAGTGGGGGACATTATAGGGTAATGGGGGACATTATGAAGCAAATTGGGGCATTACAGGTCAATGGGAGACGTTATGAAACAAATTGGGACATTATGAGGCATCAAAGATTGTGGAAGGCAGCATAGTATAATGAGGAGTGGTGGGGGATTTATACAGGGATGTTGTTGGGGTAGATATTATAGAAAGGGCAAATTTATGGTGGACATTTTGGAAAGGGGCACTTTGTGGGGCTATTTTGGACAGGAAGCAATTAAGAACCCCTTCTGATTCCACTTGTTTCCCCAGACATGTTTTAAATAAAAGGAACCAGAATGAGGGACATAGTTACTATATGGGGCCAGAATGAGGGACGTACATGATTAGTTTATGGTGGCACATGGGGCATAATTACTGTAGGGGCAAATTAGGGGACATTATTACATATGAAATATAAGTTCATTTTGAGGATACTGTCTCCAATGGAGGAATAAGAGTCTGATATAGTGTAGAAATTAGGGAAATAGTGGGGATTGTGCTCTGGGAGTGATCAGCTATAGGTGACTTATTTTCTGCAGAGTCGCGTCATGGCAGGAAGAAGTGATGGCGGTCAGTGCCGGATGAAGAAAAAATGTGAAGATGAATAAAGTCAGCTAGAGACGTCACTGGTAAGTCAGTGTATTACATGTACACACTGTACACTGTATACAGAGCTCCTGTATATAATGTCACTTGTGAGCACTGTATTACCTATACACTATATACAGAGCTCCTGTGCATTATGGCATTGATGATAATATTAGCGTTATTAGCATTGTAGTTTTTATTCATGATCATTATTGTAGTATTATATGTTCTTGTGTGGTAGTAATATGTTCTCTAGTCATGTTGTACTGTTATCTGTCTTGTGTGTGGTATTATTTGGTCATTATGTGGTGTGGTTATAGTGTCACGGTATTTCTCCCTTGTATGTGGTTGTATTTGGTCACTATGTGGTCTGATTATGGTGTGGCGGTATTACTTTCTTGTATGTAGTTATATTCGGTCATTATGTGGTCTGGTCATAGTGTTGCGGTATTTCTCCCTTAAATGTGGTAATATTCGGTTACTATGTGGTCTAATTATGATGTGATGGTATTACTCTCTGGTATGTGGTTGTTTTTGATCACTATGTGTTGGTAGTATGTTATCAGGTCATAGTGTCGCTGTATTTCTCCTTTGTATGTGGTCACTTTGCGGTCTGGTCATGGTGTGGTGGTATTTCTCCCTTGTATGTGGCTGTATTTGGTCACTGTTTGGTGGTAATATGTGGTCTGGTCACGGTGTGGCGGTATTTCTCCCTTGATTGTGGTATTATTGGTTTTATTACAGTGGATTGTGTTGTGTATGGAGGTCACTTTTTCTCTCTATAAAGGGGGAGATTATTTCCAATAGAAATTAAATACTTAAACATTTAACCCCTCCCTGTCCTGTGGCTATTACACTGCAGTAAATATGCACTTACAGAGGTTCTCCAGGGAAAACAAGTAATCACCTTTACTAAGGCCACGTGCACACACTGAGTATTCAGTGAGTTGTTTACCTCAGTATTTGAAGCCAAAACCAGGAGCGGTAAAATCAGAGAGAAAGTGTAATAGCAACTCGAGCACCACTTCTGTATATTTCACCCACTCCTGGTTTTGGCTAAAAATGCTGACGTAAGATACTGACCAAACACTGAACGTGTGAACGTGGCCTAAGGATAAGTGATAACTTATTCATCAGTGGGACCCGATTGCTGGGACCTGCACCGATCGTGCAACTTTTATCCCCCATTACACTGGAGCTCATGTCCGATTCGACCCCTGTTCCATTCATTCACTCAGTTTCTGCAAGCGCTGGGCTTGTTTTCATCTGGCTGCTCCACAGAGGATGAATGGAGCTGCGGTCACACACCCCACCTGCCGCTGCAAAAAGTTCCACATTCTTCCAAATGGTGCGATTTCCACTGGTCTGGTTCCACCGATCAATAAGTTATCACCAACCGAACCTGTGGATTGGTGATAACATGTTTTCACCAAAGACCCCATTACTGCAAACTACTATAATTGTACATCCCAGTTATGGTGCACAATATAGATGTGCAGGAGCCACCTGTGTATACAGTCAAAGCTCCACAATAACGGGGATAACGCTAATGAGTGTTTATATTTAGCTGTAGGGAGGGCCCCTGGAGTCAAGTCCCCTGGTGGGTCCCTGACAGCCCAGTCCGACCCTGGCTGGCATCAACCCCATATATTACCTCTTTTGCAACCGCACCAGGGCAATTGGAAGAGCATGGTACAGCGCCAGAAATGGAAAATCTAATGGATGTTCCACTTCTGGGGTGGTTGCATGCTGCTATTTTTTAGGATTAGAAGCGCCAAATAACCATGGCCCTTCTCACACTAATAATATCAACCCCCAGTTTTCTGCTGTACCTTGGCTAGTTATGAAAAATAGGGGGACCCCACACCTTTTTTAAAATTATTTATTTAAATAATTTTTTAAAAAAACTGCATGGGATCCCCTCTATTTTGATAACCATTATGAAAATTAGGAGGGACCCCACGTCATTTTTTTCTCCAGCGTACAACAATGAAAATCATTAACCATAAATTGCAAAAACATGGACCTGTGGTGAACCTTCCCAGGAGAGACCAGCCAACCAAAATTACCCCCAAGAGCACAGCAATAACTGATCAAAGAGGTCACAAAACACACCACAACAACATCCAAAGAACTGCAGGTCTCACTTGCCTCAGTTAAGGTCAGTGTTCATGCCCCACCATAAGAAAGAGACTGAGCAAAAATGGCCAGCATGGCAGAGTTCCAATACGAAAACCACTGCTGAGCAAAAAGAACATAAAGGTTCATCTCAGTTTTGGCAGAAAACATCTTGATGATCTTGATGATCCCCAAGACTTTTGGGAGAATACTCTGTGGACTGAGAGACAAATGTTGAACTTTTTTGAAATTGTATGTCCCATTACATTTGAAGTAGAACACAGCATTTCAGAAAAGGAACATAGTACCAAGAGTGAATATGCTGATGGTAGTGTGATGATCTGGGGCTATTTTGCTGCTTTATGACCCAGAAGAGTTGCTGTAGTAAATGTAACCATGAATTCTGCTGTCTACAAAAAATCCTGAAGGAGAATGTCTGGCCATCTCTTCGTAACCTCAAATTGAAGCACACTTTGGTTATGCAGCAGGACAATTAAACAAAACACACCAGCAGGTCCATCTCTAAATGGCTTAAGAAAAACAAAATTAAGATTTTGGACTGGCCTAGTCAAAGTCCTGACCTTAATCCAATTGAGATTCTGTGGCAAGACCGTAAAAAGGTGGTTCATGCCCGAAATCCCTCCAATATGGCTGAATTACAATAATTCTGCAAAGATCAGTGTGTCAAAATTCCTCAAGATCATTATAAAAGATTCATTGCTAGTTATCACAAATGCTTGATTGCAGTTGTTGCTGTTAAGGGTGGCCCAACCAGTTATTAGGTTTAGAGTGCAATCACTTGACAACACAGGACTCTGTAGGTTTGGATTTCTTTTTCCCTTAATAATAAAGACCTTCATTTATAAACTGCATTTTGTTTTTACTTGTGTTGTCTAATATTTAAATCTGTTTGGTGATCTGAAACATTTAAGTGTGACAAACATGCAAAAGAATAAGAAACCAGGAAGGGGGCAAACACTTTTTCACACCATTGTATCTATCTTTGTACATCTTTTACACAAAAAAAAATCATTTGTTTCACTATCATCTGGTTATCCAGTACATGTCACACGGATGCCATCTGTGTGATGTCCATATTTGACCAATGCTGCATGAAAAAAAGTGACTTGTCTCTGTGTGAACCACAGGGACATGCAGGTGTTTCACAAGGACACAAGGGCCATGTAAAAACACAGAAGTGTGAAGATCCCCATTGAGTTTAACAGTACCGGAATCACAGAAGTGTGAAGGAAGCATAATACAAATGATGTATGTACATAGACTTAGTTATAATTTCTGAATTACTGTTAAAAAGCTTACAGAGAAAACATTCAGATCCTTAATCCATTCCAAGAAATCATGAGTATCATCAAACATCTCTCTTAATGTTTCATGAAAGCATGCATGAATGAATCAATGTAAATCCCAAGAGGCTGTAGTGGTGAATCAATACTAGAAAGAATTGGATGACCATGGGAATAAAGTAAGGATTTATGAAAGTTAATACAAAATAATATTGAGTTTTCAATTGAATATGATGCATAACAAACAATGCAATTATCAAGATGTTCATCTTAACAAACCGAATGCCCAGTCGGTTTGCATTCTATTTACAAAGCAAATAGATGTAAACAATATACTACATTATCGAAGTTATCATTCTCCAGATATACCATATTTTGTGGTTTATAAGACACACCGGATTATATAGGGGGCTTTACACGCAGCGACATTGCTAGCGATGTCGCTGGTGAAAGTACCCGCCCCGTCGTTTGTGCGTCACGGGCAAATCACTGCCTATGGCGCACAATATCGCTAGTTCCCATCATACAGACTTACCTGCCTAGCGACGTCGCTGTGGCCGGCGAACCGCCTCCTTTCTAAGGGGACGGTTTGTGCGGTGTCACAGCGACGTCACATGGCAGCCATCCAGTAGAAGCGGAGAGCAGCTGAAGGAAAGTGACGCCCACCTCGTTGCCGGAGGATGCAGGTAAGGTGTTGTTTGTCGTTCCTGGGGTTTCACACATAGCGATGTGTGCTGCCTCAGGAACTACGAACAACCTGCGTCCAGCACCAGCATCACTTTTTGGGATTAGAACGACGTGTCAATGATCAACGAGAAGGTGAGTATTTTTGATCGTTAGCAGTCGTTCGTACGTTTCACACGCAACGACGTCACTAACAAGGCTGGATGTGCGTCACGAATGTCGTTGCGTGTAAAGCAGCCTTAAGACTCACCCCAAATTTACAATCCGGTGGTCTCTTACCGTGGGTGGGATGGCAGCGGTGGTGGAGCAGGGTCACAAGAGGCAGGGCCTGTGGTGGAGCAGGTCAATGCTGCGGGTGCTTCGGGGGATGCAGCCAGTGACTTTCCCGGATGCTGTGCGGTAGGCAACTTCAGAAACTGTCGGCGGTACAGACTTCAAAGAAATGGCGCCCAGAGTTGGCGCGTGTGCAGACTGAGATATCGGCTGAATGACAAGCCAACAGCTCATCTGCGCATGTGCCACCCTTGTGAACAGCTGGAGGCACTTTCTGCACATTATCCCCTCCCTCTGTAATGTGTAAACTGTGCATCTGGCTATTTATACTCCCCTCTCCCACCATCTCTGTAAATAGGTGGATGCCCTTTTTGCACATTAGCCATTCCACCTTGTAATGCGCAAACTGCTCAAAGTGCGCAAACAAATGCATCCAGTTATTTATCCCCCTGCATTTTTTCTATACATTGCAAAATGCCCACCTCCCCTTAAGTTGGCTGCACTAATCATTCATGGGCGATGTGCATATTTCCCCCTCTCCACACTTTTAAATAGCTAGAGCCTGGATCTATTTAAAAGTAGGGAGGAAGGCGGCATGGGATCACCAGGGTCAGCTCCAGGTTTTCGTGGGCCCTAGGCGAAAGAGTCTGAGTGGACCCCAAACACACGCACAAACAGACAAGCGTACATACACATATTTGAAGAAAAATTTACAAAAATACATATAAACGGACCTAAATATATACACAGTCAAATACACTGACATACATAGACACATCATACATGCACACACAGACACATTAGAGATATTATTAATATGGGGAAGCAGGCAGCAGCCTCACTCACCGCCATGTGAGGTAGCACGGTCGGCTGCGCAGCAGAAGACACGGGATCCAGGCATTAAGGTTCACAGCACACGGTTTTAATGTCCAAACAAAAGTCCACAACAATATACATGTGCCTCTCCAGCAGAGAACTCAGGGAGTTGTGTTCACTCCCTCACACCCGGCACACCTGCCCTTGTTCCTGTTTCCATTTAACCCTTCCTTCAGCCTGTAGGGAAACAGCATTAACCCTAGAGTGGATTTACTTTCTATCATGGAGTGAGCACAACCGGGGCGAGACATACCGGCCGTCATAGATAACCCCGGTCACAGTCTCACATACCCCCCCCCTCAGTTCAAGCGTGCGGGGTTGAACTTCCGCCATCAAACACGGGCCGCAGGACAAGGCATCGGCGTTGCCCTGCAACCCACCGGCCCTATGTTCAACCGTAAACCGGAAGTTCTGCAGAGAAAGGAACCACCGGGTAACCCGGGCATTCTCATCCGGACCTCATCCAGACCAGTGGAGAGTGATCCGTCACCAAGCGAAACTGCCGTCCCAGCAGGTAATAGCGTAGGGACTCCAAGGCCCACTTGATCGCCAGGCACTCCTTCTCCACTACGCTATAATTCCGCTCGGGAGGGGTGAGCTTCCTACTTAAGAAGGTGACGGGGTGTTCCTCCCCCTGAACCACCTGAGACAGCACTGCCCCCAGGCCGACCTCTGAGGCGTCAGTCTGTACTATGAACTCCTTCCGGAAATCAGGGTGTACAAGAATGGGCTGTCCGCACAGGACCCCCTTCAGGGCCCGGAAGGAGTCCTCGGCCTGCGGAGTCCAGCGCACCATGACGGACTTCTTGCCTTTGAGAAGGTCCGTCAAGGGGGCTGATAGTCCCGCAAAGTCCTTTACAAACCTCCTGTAGTACCCCACGATACCCAGGAAGGCCCTAACCTGCTTCGTGGTCAGGGGTCTAGGCCACTTCTGGATCGCCTCAACCTTGTTAATTTGGGGCTTAATCACTCCTTGGCCTATCACGTAGCCCAAGTAGCGGGCTTCCGTGAGTCCCAACGCACATTTCTTGGGATTGGCTGTCAATCCGGCTGTTCGAAGCGCGTCCACCACCGCTTGTACCTGTTCCAAGTGGGTCTGCCAATCGGAGCTGTAAATAATGATGTCATCAAGGTACGCTGATGCATACGCCTGGTGGGGTTCCAGCACCAAGTCCATCAACCTCTGGAACGTGACCGGAGCGCCATGTAACCCAAAAGGCAAGACAACATAGTGGAAGAGACCCTCCGGCGTAACAAAAGCGGTTTTCTCCTTGGTGGACTCCGTCAGTGGCACCTGCCAGTACCCCTTGGTCAGGTCGAGCGTGGTAAAATATCGCGCCTGTCCCAGCCTATCAATCAGCTCATCCACCCGGGGCATGGGGTAGAGATCGAACTTGGATATTTCGTTCAATCTCCTAAAGTCATTGCAGAACCTTAAGGAGCCATCGGGTTTTGGTATTAGGACAATCGGACTAGCCCATTCACTCCGGGATTTTTCGATGACCCCCAGGCGTAACATTGTCTTTACTTCCTCCGATATGGCTTGTCGTCGAGCCTCCGGTACCCGGTATGACTTCAGGCATACCTTCAGGTGGGGCTCGGTGACAATATCATGTCGTATCAGACTGGTCCTACCGGGCAGCTCGGAGAAGACATCGGGGTTCTGCTGAACCAACCGTCTGGCGTCTCGCCTCTGGGTCTTGGTGAGGGCTTCTCCAATCCTTACTTCCGGGTCGTCCTCTCCGGAGGTCGCCGGAGCCGGAGGTGAACGACCCGAAGAGGAGGGAGATGGGGTTCCTGCCAAGGTTTTAATAGGTTGACATGGTATATTTGTTCAGGTTTCCGCCTACCGGGCTGCAATACTTTATAGTTAACCACCCCGACTCTTTCCTTTATCTCGTAGGGGCCTTGCCACTGAGCCAGGAATTTACTCTCCGCCGTGGGGATTAATACCAACACCCGATCCCCGGGTTTAAAGGTCCGCACGGTGGCTTGTCTATTGTAGCGGCCGCTTTGCGCGGCCTGAGCCTCCTGTAAATGCTCCTTCACAATTGGCGTGACGGCGCTTATGCGGTTCTGCATACCTAAAATGTGTTCAATCACACTTTTATGGGGGGTGGGCTCTTGCTCCCATGTTTCCTTTGCCAGGTCCAACAATCCCCGGGGATGTCGCCCGTATAACAATTCAAAAGGCGAAAACCCCGTGGATGCCTGAGGCACCTCTCGGATGGCAAACATCAAATAGGGAAGCATTATATCCCAGTCTTTCCCGTCTTTTGAAATCACCCTTTTGAGCATGGTTTTCAGGGTTTTATTGAAACGCTCGACTAAACCGTCCGTCTGAGGATGATACACAGACGTACGCAACTGCTTGATCTGGAGTAGCCGGCATAGCTCTTTGGTCACTTTAGACATGAATGGGGTCCCCTGATCCGTAAGGATCTCCTTGGGCAACCCCACCCGGCAGAACACAGCAAACAACTCCCGAGCTCTAAGCTTTGCTGCAGTATGTCTGAGAGGTATCGCCTCGGGATACCGGGTGGCATAGTCAACGATCACTAGGATGTGTTGGTGCCCTCGAGCGGACTTTACGAGGGGCCCCACCAGATCCATCCCTATCCGTTCAAAAGGGACTTCTATAATGGGTAACGGTACCAACGGACTGCGAAAATGGGTCAGAGGTGCGGTAAGCTGACACTCCGGGCAGGTTTCGCAGAACCGTTTTACCTCCCCAAAGACCCCGGGCCAATAGAACCTTTGCAATATTCGCTCCTGCGTTTTCTTGACCCCTAGGTGGCCACTCATCAGGTGTTTATGAGCCAAGTCGAGGACCCGCCGGCGATACGGCTGGGGCACCACCAACTGTTCTACCTCCACGCCCCGTATTTCATCTACCCGGTAGAGTAGATCTTGCTTAAGAGCGAAATGGGGGTACCTTACCTGGGCACCGGGCAGCTGTGCCACCCCGTCAACTACTGTCACCCGACTCCGGGCATGTATTAACGTAGGGTCCTGGAGTTGGGCTGTCCCAAACGCATCCGGGGACGCCTCCAACTCCGGGATAGGCTCGACCATCTCAGCCTCTCCTGCCAATACCTCTAGGGGTGACCTATCGGGTTCACACTCTGTCCCTATCATGGTGACCCCTACGGCAGGCGTCCCGGATTCAGGATTGTAGGGCTCAGGTCCCGGATTGATCAATATCTGAGGGGACTTAGGGGGTCCCCTCCATAAAGTCCAAAAATAGGGCAGATCCCTTCCTAGGATCACGTCATAAGGAAGAGTGTTAAGAAGTCCCATCTCATGTTGCACCTGACCGCAAGGTACTGTGATGGTAACAATCCCCGTGGGATAATCTCGGCGGTCCCCATGTATGCAAACCACCCCCACGGTACGTCCTGTGGCCTTTACTTTAGCCCTTAGGGTTGATCGCACAAGGGTCACTAAGCTTCCGGAATCCAACAATCCTGTAACCGGACATCCATTCACCTGTATTTGGCACAAGTGGGGCTCCGTCTCTGGGGAGACCAGGTCAGCGGTACACACCACCTGAGCATACATTTAACCCCGCCGGGTAACCCCACAATCCATGGGCTCCGTGGTGAGTGGACACTGGGCTTCCATATGTCCCACCCGCTGGCACCGCCAACATCTAATGGGGACGGAAACCCCCTTGACGGGTTGTCGTTTAGGGTACAGAACCTTCCGGACCTCAGGAATGGCGGGCGCGGCCTCAGACGGGACGGTAGGGGACTCCTGCACCGTTGTCAGCGGTGGGTCCTTGGCCCTAGGCTTGGAGGGGCCAGACCGACAGGCGGTACGCAAAGTCTCAGTGTCCCGTATCAAGTCCTGCGTAGCCACATGCCGCTCTACTAGGGACACTAATTGGTCGAGGGTACTCGGGTCACCCTGTCCTACCCACCGTTGAACGGTGACGGGTAAAGTGCGCACAAAACGATCCACTACTACCCTTTCCACCATTTGCGCCGGGCTCAGAGTGTCAGGCTGCAACCACTTTTTTACAAGATGCAACAAGTCATAGGCCTGGGAGCGTACGGGTTTGGCTTCCTCATAGAACCACTGATTTACCCGCTGAGCCCGTACATAGGTATTCACCCCCAACCGAGCCAGTATTTCGGCTTTCAGGGTCACATAGTCAATGGCGTCCTCGGTACAGAGGTCCAGGTACGCTTTTTGGGGTTCCCCCGTCAGATAGGGCGACAATACCTCAGCCCACTGGGGGGTCGGCAGCTTTTCCCGCTCGGCCACCCGCTCAAACACCGCCAGGAACGCTTCCACATCATCCCCCGGGGTCATCTTTTGCAACGTTTGTCTCACCGCTTTCCGGACTCTGCCGTCGTTACCCGGTCCCGGGGTTGTTGCTGCCGGTCCGGCACGGATCGACTTGGCCAGGAGGACCATCTGTTCTTGGTGCCTCTGTTCCTGCAATTTCAAGGATTGCTGGTGCTGTTGCTGCTGATGATCCAACGTCCGGATCAGATGTGTATTCATCTGTTGTTGCTGTGCAGTAGCCTGAGCCAGCTGCTTTAGTATGTCCTCCATGGCGTTGCCGGGTTTGGGCTGTAGTATAGCCGCTTGAATCCAGGACATGTGCTACCGGGTCACCAGAAATGGAAGCTACACCTCACCGGCTGGCATGCCCGCCGATTCTCCACCATATGTGAGGTAGCACGGTCGGCTGCGCAGCAGAAGAAACGGGATCCAGGCATTAAGGTTCACAGAACACGGTTTTAATGTCCAAACAAAAGTCCACAACAATATACATGTGCCTCTCCAGCAGAGAACTCAGGGAGTTGTGTTCACTCCCTCACACCCGGCACACCTGCCCTTGTTCCTGTTTCCATTTAACCCTTCCTTCAGCCTGTAGGGAAACAGCATTAACCCTAGAGTGGATTTACTTTCTATCATGGAGTGAGCACAACCGGGGCGAGACATACCGGCCGTCATAGATAACCCCGGTCACAGTCTCACAGCCACCACTTGTCTCCCGTCCAGCTCCTCCCAGGCTGTGGCTGTACAGGCCACGCTGCGTGACGGCCGTCACTAACAGACAAGGCTGCACAGCGCACACTGGCCTGGGACAAATACATCACAGGGGATGCTAGGGGCAAATATATCACAGGGGAGGCTAGGAGCTAAAAATGTCTCTAAGGGTGCATAGAAGTCACTGGGGGCATAGACATTATTGGGGACCATAAACGTTACTGAAAGGACATATGAATTACGGGGGGCATACACGTTACTGGGGGCAGCGTACACGTTACTGGAGGGACATACAATTACCGGGCCCGGCTCCATCTGTAGAGGACCAGTCTGGGCAGTGCTGTGCACCTGTGCTCCTGTGTTTTGACACTGTGGGGTGTGCCCGTCTCTCCCAGGTGCCTATGTCATGCTGAGCCACCCACGAGTAATATAATCACCAATGGCTGCCGCCCACCCTACTGCCTCCGGAGTTCCTCTATCTGGCTTTAAAGCTACGTCAGCCAGGGAGTCATGTGACGCACATGCAAGTTCAGCCAGAGAGCGGAGCAACAGAGCCGGAGGAGCTTCTAGGACACTGTACCTAGAGCGCTGACAGACTAAGGGCCGCTTTACACACTGCGACATCGATAGCACCCGCCCCCGTCGTACGGCCGATATGTGGTGATCGCTGCCGTAGCGAACATTATTGCTACGGCAGCATCACATGCACATACCTGTTCAGCGACGTCACTGTGACTGCCGAACAATCCCTCCCTCAAGGGGGAGGTGCGTTCGGCGTCACCGCGACGTCACTAAGCGGCCAGCCAATAGAAGCGGAGAGGCGGAGATGAGCGGGACGTAACATCCCGCCCACCTCCTTCCTTCCTCATTGCCAATGGATGCAGGTAAGGTGAGGTAACTCGTTCCTGCGGTGTCACACACAGCGATGTGTGCTGCCGAAGGAACGAGAAATGACATCGTACCTGCAGCTGCAACGATAATTGGGAATGAACCCCCATGTCACCTATTAGCGATTTTGAATGTTTTTGCAACGATTCAAAATCGCTCATAGGTGTCACACGCAACGACATCGCTAACGCGGGCAGATGTGCGTCACAAATTCCGTGACCCCAACGACATCGCTTTAGAGATGTCGTAGTGTGTAAAGCGGCCCTAACAGTCAGCCTGGCTGGAATGGTGAAAGTGAAAGCGCGCACACCACGGGCAGCCACTGCCAGGGCCATGGCCCCACAACTCACGGGCCCCATAGCAGTGGCTTGGCCTGCCTCTATTGGTGGTATGCCACTGGTTGCAGAGGGGATGAGCTCTGCATCCAGAACATCTGCATCTTGTAGGTGGGGTTCCTGCACTTTTGTATGTGTGTTGTTCAACCCCAGGCTTTCTCACTGGAGGTATGATAACCTCTAAGACAGTTTCATTTGAACTTGACCGATAACCATTCAATTAAATTTATCCAACATCCAGAGAGGATAAGGATTAGTGAAGTGGAACTTTCAGAAGAATCATGTGTCTGCAGAAGGCAGTGAGAAGAAAAACTTGTAGCAGACAAAAGGTTAAAAGCAAGGTCGCTATGATGAGTGCTAAAGTTATCAGTCTTGCATTTGTAGTGGGCGTAACAACCCCTGACGTACCTCTTACAAACGGAGTTATGCAACTGCCAACCTTTCCTCTCTTTTCCGGTGAATTAATCTCACGATTAAAGAAAGGTTTACTATGACATTTATGACAAAGCTTAGCAGTGCGGGTTTTGTGTTTGTTTTTGGATGTTCAGTACTTTATTACTCAAGGTAGAGCTATGCCTTTCACCAGTGGATTTCCAAGGATTTTGATACAGATCAAGGCTGTTGAAGCTTCCATGTAAACAAGGGATGTGAACTTTAGTGAACAGACAAAAACATACTATGAAACTGGCCATACAGCCATTCCCTGATATTGAGGTAATATCAGAATTGCTTCAGATATAGCTGAGACATTCAAGAGACTTCAAATGTAATGACACAACCCCTGCCAGGGCCGGACTTGCTATAGGGCAATTCTGACAAATGCCAGGTGGTCCGTTGCCTATAGTGGGCCGATGCCTGTGGGCCACTCAATCCTCAGTCATCACCGCTCTCCTCCGCAGTGTGCATGCCGCGCAGCATTGGCTTGTGCACACAATCCCACTACACAGCTAAAAGCAACAGGCCCAAGAGGCAGCGCGCTGTGCTGTGTTGTGCTGGCCCTGCTTTACGATCTTGCGCCTGGCATACACACTGCTGAGGAGAGTGGTGGTGATGGCAGATCCCTCCTTCCTGATCAAATGTATTTGCGTCTCTCAGCCGTAAATACATTTGAATAGTGGAGTCTATGCTCCGACGTGCATCAGCGTGATGAGATCAGCACCCTGCTGACGTGATCACACTGCTGTGGGCGCCACAAAGACAAGTCGGATGGCGGTGAGCACTCCATGGAGGAGCAGAAGATGAGCTGTATAATCAATGTGGATGCTGGGGAAGGGGGGAACAATCGTGAAAGCAACACAGCTTTCTGAGAAGTAGTTCAGTGAGTACTTTATTCAGAGGGGCAGTGTGTGTGTGTGTGTGTGTGTGTGTGTGTGTGTGTGTGTGTGTGTGAAGTGAGGATATTTTACATAAGGGCAGTGTGGGGGGGGGCAATATTTGGCAGAGGCAGTATGAGGGGGTATGTTAAGGAGAGTGGCAGTGGCAGCATGGGGGGTATATTAAGGGAAGTGGCAGAATATGGGTATATTAAGGAGAGTGGCAGTGTGGGATGGATTGAGGGAGGGATTGTTCGGCAGTCACAGCGACGACGACGACCAGGTTAGTGTGTGTGACGCTGCCGTAGCGATAATGTTCGCTACGGCAGCGATCACCAAATATCGGCATAACGATAGGGGCAGTTGCTATCACGCTCGCCATCGCTAGCATCGCAGCGTGTAAAGCCCGCTTTAATCCACTTCCTCCTAGCTAGGAATGGAGTACATCCTCTTTTTTTATGCCCCCCATTCCTCGGCTTCTCCCCCTTATATGCCCTATCTTCCCTACCACTTTTTACAGGGATCTCCTTATCAATATGGACAAATATATAAAGGTTAATAATAGATTGTCACTTATCTCTCGTTTTTCACTGAAAGGTGCTCTGAGACATTCTAAATATTCATATCAAACGATCTCGACGCGTTTCTCTCCATCCCAGTAATTGATGGAGTTCATCAGGAGATTTAACAGAATGGCATAATAGCCTCCTTGGGTGTTGATGCCTTCAGGGATCAAAGTGGTATCATGTGACCAATGCATTCCACTGTGGAGCGCACGCTGCCAGCATGACTGCATTAGGACATGGGATTTGCAGGGTACGTTAATACCTCTATCTTGACCTTTCAATGGCTCCTCACAGCATGTGTATGTAATTAATGATTAGCCTATCACATATATACTGTATATGCCTGAATACTTGGTTTATGTTAGTACACCCCTGATGAAGCCACATAAGGTAGCGTAATGCGTGGGGCGGACATGCGCATCCACATCACCTTTTGTGCAATTTTGATTATGGTGTTGTATTAGCAGGCTTTCCTTGCTCTGTACCTTTTTGATACAATTGCATTTAATACTGTTATTTAAGTGTACCTTTTGGCTGTATTATTATGTTAGCCTGTACCTTTATTACCTGTTATTGAGGTTTTGGTGTTTATGTGCAATTTGATATATGGGGGGACTTCTTTCTTTTTGAGTCCTTCCCATTTTTCAATGTTGTTTTAAATTCTGCACTTATTAAATTTGATCACTTTTGCATACAAGGTTTCTGTTGTCCTCTAATTATATTCTGGATTTCCAGTGTATTTATGGTTAAGCTGTGTCCTTTTGTCCCATACATTCTGTGCTTGCCTCTTCACTGTATACGTTGACATTGGCGTTTTATGGGTACTATTTAATGAGGCTACCAGTTAAGGGCCCGTGAGGCGTCGATTTCTCAAACTAGAGACTCTAATATACTTGTCTTGTTGCTCAGTTGTGCAGTGGGGTCTCTTTCTACTCTGGTTAGAGCCTGTTTGTGCTCTCCTCTGAAGGGAGTAGTACACACCATTATAGGAAATCTTCCGTTTCTTGGCAATTTCTCGCATGGAATATCCTTTATTTCTAAGAACAAGAATAGACTGTTGAGTTTCACATGAAAGTTCTCTTTTTCTGGCCTGAATTTAGAACAAAACAAATGTAATGCTCCAGATTCTCAACTAGCTCAAAGGAAGGTCAGCTTTATAGCTTCTCTAATCAGCAAAACTGTTTTCAGCTGTGCTAACATAATTGCACAAGGGTTTTCAAGGGATTTCTAAACATCCATTAGCCTTCTAACACAGTTAGCAAACACAATGTACCATTAGAACACTGGAGTGGTGGTTGTTGGAAATGGGCCTCTAAACACCTATGTACTGTAGATATTGCATTAAAAACCAGACATTTGAAGCTAGAATAGTCATTTTCCACATTAACAATGTATAGAATGTATTTATGTTTAATTTAATGTTAGCTTCATTAAAAAAAGGGCTTTTCTTTCAAAAATAAGGAAATATCTAAGTGACCCTAAACTTTTGAACTGTAGTGTATATATAGTAGTGTAAAAATAAATAAATAATTAAAAAAAATAATGTAGCACTCCACGGTATTTTTGATTTTCACCGCAGAGAAAGCGGATGGCTATGGGCTGCCACCCTCGGCTGCCTGGCTTTACCTTGGCTGGCAATCAAAATACAGAGAAGCCCATTCATTTTTTTTTAATTATTTAAAAAAAAAAATAAAAAAATGCATGGGCTTCCGCTGTATATTTATTGCCAGTCAGGCAAAACCAGGCAGCTGGGGGATGGGATTCTCAGCGTGGTACGGCCCAAACATTCTGGGCCCCCCACACTAAAAACTGCAGCCGCCCCTGGAAATGACGCATTGTTTCTTAGCGCCATTTCCAGGTGCTTTACCAGCTCGTCCAGTGGCCCTGATGGTGATGGCATGCTGGGTAATAAATGGGTTTATACCAGCTTTGTATTCTCAGCTGATACTAAGCCTGAAATTCATGGCATCATGCCAAATTAGACATGGCCACCATGAATTTCTAGTAAACAGTAAAGGAAAAAACACAACACATTGACATTTTTTTTACTAGAAATAAAACAAAAAAAATATTTAAAGGCTCCATCTTTATTATAAAAAAATCTGTAGTCCACAGGGAGAGCAATGTCAGCTCTGCTTCATCGCTCTGTACAGACAAGCACCTCTACAGAGCGAGAAGCAGGCTGACACTGACAGTTGACAGTCAAAGTTCAATCGAGTCCATGGGTGAACCCTGACGTCACCGCGAACACGGCCGAAAAGAGCCAAAGACTGCCGAGTGACGAGCAGTGTAGTGAATACCTCCGGAAGTTAATGATCAGACCCGGAAGCAGAAGCGGAGCAGATAGCAGGTTTGCAGGACGTGTCGTGGGACCAGTAAGTATAATGACACGCTGAAATAAGATGAAAACTCGGGAGGGCAAGTATGAGACTGGGGCAGAAAACTTAAGTTTAAGCCCCACTCCAGTGGGGTTTTTTTTTTACTTCACCACTGGAGTGGTGCTTTAAATATGAGTCCCCTGCACCTAGCTTTATACTCACCATCTGTCATCATCATCTGTTTTCACCACGGCTCTAGTCAATCTCCTGCAGTTTGTGATCTCCTGCAGATCCAGTGTTTCATGGAGCCAGTGGACACAACTTAATACAAATCTATGAAAGCCTTGTTGTTGCTCTCATAGACTTGGATAGAGAACTTGTGACCTAATCGGTGAATTCCGTCCAGTCAAAAGTTACGATCACAAGATTACACCGCGGGACCGGAGCAAAGCTGAAATAAGATGAAAATGCTGGAAGGTAAATATAAAACTAGGGGCAGAAAACTTAAATTTAAATCACCACTCCAGCACTGAAAAAAAAAACCCACTGGAGCAATGCTTTAGTAAGCTGTCCAATGGAGATGATGGTGAAGAGAAAAACAGTTTATTAAATCAATGGATTTCAGAGTTGAACCAACTCCTTCCTTCTGAAAAAAATGCAATGAAGAATCAATTTCACTGTATTTTAAGTATTATTTATTTTTTAAATATTTTTATTTTACTGTATTCAGTACTACAGGCTGCAATAAAATTGCCCGTGTCAAATGATAATAATCTAATAAGGATGTCATGTCATGACAGGTAAAACTTAGAAAAGGAAAATGTTTGTAATTCCTTAATAAATGAGAATTGGATCACTAAGGCTAAACCTGGGCTACGTCACACAGTTCATACCTATACAGGCTGAAAAGTGATTACCCTGGTACAGTCCCACTACGCACTATTTACACTGACAATGTCGGTTATGGAGACATGACAGCAACTGGCCGTATCAGAAACTGATTACTACGCTAAAGCTGTCTGTACATACGCATTTGCCTGCCAAAATATATGAACGGTGTTTGCATAACATTATTGAATAGAATCACATGGCCAACAGCCAGTATATAAATTAATGAAACCACAAGTATATCTGGCCATTAAGCTTAGCAGTTACGATGGTAAGTCTGATCTGTTGCTTTATTATCAAGTGCATATATTCCAATGTATGTGCTTTCTTACATTTAGCCAGTGTACTATGATAACAAACAATGTATATATTGTGATTACAACACATGCATATTGAAGGGGACAGCATTGGGAGACCCCCTGTTTGCACATAGAGGGATGCAGAGTGTTTAATATTATACAATCATTCAGTGATGGGTGGGTGATCCAGCCATTCAGTTCCTCTATTACGTCAGTTTCCCTGTAATCTGTCAGCAAACCAAAGACGTCTCCTGTAGCAGAAACATCCAATCAAAACAACAGCATTAATCTTGCCATGCAAAAAGGTATAGGCAAAAGGGTATTTTAATTCTTGAAATCAGAGTTGGTCAGAAATCTCATTTGGGCAGAGTGAAAAACCTATGACTGTATATTCATCACCATATGTTATTTTGTCAAGCGATACCACTCTCTATGTAGTATCACGGTGTCACTGTACAAAAGTAAGGGCTCAATTCATCATTGAGAATTTTTTGACGTCCCTTTTCCTTTTTGTCTTGTATTCCTTGACTTTTTTTGCGCCAATTTCTTCTAAACAGGAAGCGGTTCATGAATGTGCCGCAAAATCAAAAATGCTTTTATCATTGTTTAGAGTCGTTTTTTGCGACTTTCAAAACTCAGTTTTTCATCTATTGGAAATAAATTATACATAGCTCAGAAAACTAACATTTCCTCTTGAATCATTAGAACTACAAACTCACCTTCTTGGAATCTTATCACGTTTGATGAAATGAATCAAAAATTGCAAAAAATGCCCGTCTACACCCATTTCAATCAGAGATATATGAGCGATCATGTGAAACTCATTTTTCCATTCATTAGCAAGAAAATTGCACACAGATGTGAGGGATCTAAAAATTTGCATCTTTGTGTAAAATGTAGCAAATTGAAAACTCTTTCAGAAACCTTACTTCAGGCAGGCACTGGAGGGAGATCCAAAAAATGCAAGTTACTACATAATATATAATGTAAACCCAATTATTGGAGTATTTTTATTTATTTATTTTTTTTAAAGTATATTAGCAATGAGGTCAATCATCAGTAATAAGCATAACCCTGATAATCACTGATGTGTCTTTTTACTATCTATAGGCATCCCTGCTTTACATACTGGTGGTAGCGACCATGATAGCTTTATGTAGTGCTCAGTGCATGACGGAACAAAATGGGAACGTTGTTCATAATGCTCATACACACTCAGCATATGGTCAACAGAAAAACGGTGAGTTGTGACATCCTGCTTGGATTTAATTTGAGAAAGATAATTGTATTATATACGGTATATTTCACCAATACCAGCATTTTTACAATTATTTTTGGGTTTTTCTTTTTACATATTTTTTATTATATTTTTAGGATTATAAGACATGTGAATAATAGGTCATGTAATTTCAAGATCCCACATAACATCAATTTGTGTTTCCTAAAATTCAACAAATAATGTGCCTTTTATAACAAAAGATAAAAACAATAAAATTCTTTGGGAGAAAAACAACACAAACTGCTTGAAAAAATACAATATCCATAAAAATACACTGCATGACTTGCACTTAATATTTCTCTATGAATGCATAGCAATTATCTGGCTGCAATGTTTTTTGCCCCCTCCCCCCAGATAAAAAAAAAGAAAAAAAAAAGGTGCAAGGAGGCAAAAAAAAATCCACATACATTGTTTGGGGGCAACCATAATGTTCCAACACTACGCTATGCTATTATGTACTATTACTTCAAATGCTGCAAACATAATGGAAGTAATAGTACATAATAGCATAGCGTAGTGTTGGTGCTTGTATTTCAGATAAATGAAAATTAAGAATATACCCTTATTCACTGTGTAATTCAATTGGAGTAATAATAAAATATAATACAGTGGAATCTCGCTTAACGAGTAACCCAGTTAGCGAGTATTTCTCTTAACGAGCAAAGCTTGCTGTAAATGTGTAACTCAGTTTACGAGCAAGCTTTGCCATACGAGGAAAATACTCACCGCACACACTTCCGGTTCCGTACATCCACCATGCTCTAACCCGCTCTTGCAGTCCGCACAAACACACACAAACACACACAAGCACGCACGAACACACACAAACACGCACACACACATTATGCTCACCTTACCTTCCGTTCCATCGCCGGCCTCATGGTTCTTGTAGTTCGCCGCTAAAGGATGTGTATGGAGTAACCATCACGACGATGGTGGAACTTCCGCTGTCAGCTGCTACTCAAAGGCAGCGCGCTGGCCAATCAGAGACAAGCGGCTCCTGCCTTTGATGTCAGCGCTCTGGCAACGGACGTTCCTCCCTCGTCGAGATGGTTACCCGATACACATCTTGTACCGGCAAACTGCAAGATCCAGGAGGCCGGCGATGGAACGGAAGGTAAGGTGAGAATAATATGTGTGTGTGCGTGTTTGTGCGTGTTTGTGCATGTTTGTACGTGTGTGGAATGGCACAATAGGGAACCAGGATGGGACATTTAACAAGTTGTGGAACGAATTGTCTGCATTGCAATGATTTCCTATAGGAAATCTTGCTTTGCTGAAAGAGTAACTTGGTTAACAAGCACACTCCCAGAACGGATTGTTCTCGTTAACCAAGGTTCCACTATATTTTTTATCCATGTCCATGTGACACCCGTTCTGCCGACAGAAAGCGGACATGTCGCCATGTGGAGCACAGCACATGGACACGCGTGTGCTCCACAAGGACACACAATCCATGTGAAAACACGCACTTGAATGTAATGGTCTATGTGTGTCCGTGTCTGTAGTACGTGTGGAAACGGACGCATCACCAGCAGAATAAATGTAGCATTTACGATGTGTGACCATGGTCTTACAGATGTTTTTGGAAAAACTGCATATAAAAAAAATACAAAAAAAAAATTCCATAGGAACTAAATTTCCTAGATAAAGCAGGACAGTCCTTGATTTGGGGCTACAGCTTGCGGCTCTGACTGGTCTGCTGAAAGTCACTCACTGGCACCATGCACCGTCTGACATCTCTTCCTGGCAGGGTAGACAGAAATGGTAAATAGGTGTGACTAGGAGGTCTGGTTAGGAGCATGGTCATAAAATTGCTATTTGGCCTTCTTTCTTGTAGACGTTGGAGAGTATGTTAACAGGATTAAGGCAATAGATACAGTAAACTATATCCTGTATATATCCTAGATGTGTAAATGTCACACAAGTGAATGGTGCTGCCAAATGCCAACGAAACTCAGGACATTCACATATAAATATACAAACAGAAAGAGACTAATGCATAATGTTTCAGGTTGCTGGAAGGATGGAGAATATCATACACTGGGAGAAGACTGGGAAGCAAGTGACTGTACAAAGTGCACATGTGACCCCGATTGCATAACTTGCTGCGCTAAGTAAGTAATTATTCTTTATTTAACCTTCTTTGACCAGTAAGTTCACAGATTATTTTGCATTCAACCCTTCAGTTACAAGTAATAAACAACTACCAATAGCTAAACTAGAGATGTCAGGGTTCTACATGACAATTTCTGTTATTATAGTTGCACTTTTGTTTAGTTCTTTCAAAGGACCCCATTGAAGACCAGGATTTCTGATGCAAACATTGTAAACAGATTATTTTAGATGACAGATCTGTTTTTTATACAGCTTTAGGCCTTTTTCAGACGTCAGTGATTCTGGTACGTATGTGACGTATGTTTTTATACGTACCAGAATCACTGCTATATGTAGATCATCAGTAATTTTTAATGGATTGTGTCTCTGTGCGGCATACACGCGTGTCCGTGATTTCTGCACGGAAACATGTCTGTTTTTTTCTGGTATTACTGATGTCCCACGGACCACACTATGGTATGATCCGTGAAATACGTTCCCGATAAAAAAAACGTTCATTGAAAATAAAAAGCTTTTCATACTTCTCCAGCGCGGCTGTGTTCAGCCGCTGCTGCCTGCTGCTTCCTGGCTGGCTAATTACTGTCATACATATTCATGTATGCAGCCACAGCCGACTGGAAGTAGCTGCAGCGGGGTCAGCGGTGGCTGGAGACACAGCAGAGCCAAAGAGTTCAGCACCACGGACAGCAGGAGCAGGGACAGGTGAGTATACGTCCATGTGCTATCACGGATCATGGATAGCACATGGATAACCGACGTGTGTCGGGAATCACAGCACACGGAAGGACGTATGCATTTTTTACACGTCAGTGAAAAATGTCTGTATTTTTCACTGACATGTGAAAGGGGCCTTATTTCTCATCAGCACTGTAGACTGCCCTAGAAACAATGATCTCTACTTAAGAAAGTAATATTACTTGTGATAGAACATGCCAAAATGGAGAAATAACAGAAGACACCTTGAAGTCCTACATATTTCATTTCATAACACTAATGTTAAGTCACTGTAATAACAAAGGGACTGTTCCCCAACAAAACAGCTCCAAACAATGCAATAATTTACTATAAATAAACAGAGCTGTACCCAAGGATAAAACAAATAAATGTTATTTACGAGTAAAATACATTAAAATATACATATTAAAATAGGAGGATGATACAAATAATGCATATGAGAGACCTAGCATATATAAACAACAACATGTACTACGGTAAGTATAGACAAATTATGAAATATAAATACACTTATTTTTTGCAGTAGGTATATAAACAATAAATAATACCATAAAAGTAAAATAACAAATTGTGAGGTAGATAGTGTATATTGTACATAGTGTATATTAACTCAGTAGATGTGAGGCAAATATCAATAAATTGCAATCCAGCATATAAACTATATTGAGGTAGCATGAATGTGGTCAAATTTAAGTAACGATATAGCTAAGGACTGTAATGTATAACATGACCACCAGATGGCATAAAAGTGCTGTCTAGCAAAAATGGCATCAAATAAATATAGGCAAATTGAAATATAATCCTACTATATTTAAACCAGTATCAGTAACTATGAATATAGTAGGTTTTCCAGTGAGCCATGGTAATAACCTTAGATGCATGTAATGATGCTATAGGTCCATCCACACGATGCGCGTTCTGCCCTGCTTCTTCAGGGGACGCTGGGCAATACATGCTTTTGTTATAGTCTATGGAGTTGTTTGCATGTCTATGTTTTTTTGCAGACCAAGTGGTCCACATAAAATCACGGAGACTTTTTTTTTTTTAACCTGAGTCGTAGATCAAAATGACCCATTAAATCCTTAGGACCATGAAAATCATGGACAACCCATGAAGGGCATCACTGTACAATCGTCCACTGTCTGTGATGAACACTGCTATAAATAGGAGAAGCTTTGTAATTCATTTATTTTTTCAGCTATGAAAATCACTAAGGAAACACTGGTGCCAAAAGCTAATCCCCCACTAAAGTGGAAGCGTTCCAGGTGCAGGAGGAGCAAATCACACACACACCTCCATGGCATGGAGGAGGGCGATTGCTAGATGATAAAACTGCACACTGATGGCTTGCATAGAGCGCTGTTCACACATGCAGATAACACAGTCACAAGCCCGCAGCCTATTAGGTGACGCCCTTCTATTAGATCAGGTGGGCTGCCAAGCCATACCCCACCTGTGTATCATGCACAGACAGACACTCTACAGTGCAAGGCCCAACAGAAAGGGGCCTGGCTGTATCCTGTCCAAAAATATAAATATGAGGTTTTTGTTGGTATTTATGGCCATAAAAACGTAAGCCTACAACCCGCGTCACAGACCCTCATGCTTGTAGGTCCCTACACTAAATATAAACTAGTGTGCAGTTTTATCATTTAGCAATCGCCCTTCTCCATTCCATGGAGGTGCGTGTGTGATTTGCTCCTCCTGCACCTGTGACGCTTCCACTTTAGTGGGGGTTTAGCTGCTAGAGTACTAGTTTTTGGCCAGGGCGATGTACACACTGCAGCCCATCTTGCTTTAAGTAATACTTAATTTTTGGAGGATATTTTCCTCTTTCTGTTGCTATGTTCAAAACCAGGAGTGGAACAATCAGAGGAAATGTATAATAGAAACACGGGCACCACTTCTGTATTTATCACCCACTCCTGGTTTTGTCTTACAAATACTCACCAAATACTCAATGTGAGTACATGGCCTACGTGTCTGCCTCTGAACAGCATGTAAAGATGGATGAAACGCACATCATTCTGAACATATCTACAGGCGTTTATAACTTGTTGGTATTTTTGCAGAGAATAAGGTGCTCCCCTTATGTCTCCTTCTTTCCCTCCGGCTTTGTAATAAGAGGGGTTTTTTTTCACTTTGGTGGCCTACCCAACCAGACTGATATCATTTAACATACATATGTTTTTGGTCTTTTTCAGATACAAACAACCAATTTTCAAAGATAAAGAAAATTGTGTAGCAGTTCTCAACAAGAAAACCTGTGAAATGGAGGTTAAGCGAAAGGACAACTCAGGAGAAGCCTGTGAAGTCGATTCTTGGGTCGCTTAAACTTGTTTAAAATAAGACCAATAAATCAAACACAAAATATGTAACATGGAATCAAATCAAATATTATCATATATAAATCTTACTATATTCACAATGAAATATATGCAAGCAAAATATCAATACTTCAATATGGGAATGGAGCGTTTTATAAAACTTCCACTATTACCAATGAATTAAAGATATATAAATTTGATTACAAGGATTTTAGTATGTTTTCATCTTTTTTAAAGTGAACCTGTCAGGCCCAATATGTTCCCACAACCACAAGCAGTTCTGGGTGCATATTTCTAATCGCTGCCTAACTGTCCCTGCATACACTAACATAGATAAAGAGATCTTTAGAAAAAATATTTCTAAAGATCCTTTATGATATGCTAATGAGCGCAGGGACTAGTCACAATGGCCTTAGTTCCTGCCCTCATTTTGCCCTCTTAGCATATTAGGACGCTCACAGGGGCATTCTAACATGCTATTCAGTGCAGCATCACTAGCGTTGACATGCTTACCTATGTCCATTGTCACCGCTTCAGAACGCCAGGCTTAGGGTCAGTGCGCATGAACAGCATGCCCCACACTTCCATGTGTACTATGAAGCCAAGTGCACACGTCCCGGCGTTAGAGAGGTCTAGTGTTCATGACTGGAATTGCCGGGAATTCTGATCATGCGCACTGACCCTAAACCCGGCGTTCTGAAGTGATGACAACGAACACAGGTACGCGCATCACCGCTAATGATGCTGGGCATTGAAAAAGATGTCAGCACGCCTCTATGGGTGTACTAACAGGCTAGGAGGGAAGAATCAGCACAGGAACCAACGCCCTTGAAACTAGTAGCTGGCCTCATTAGCATATCATTAAGGATCTTTAGAAATACGTTTTCTAAAGATCGCTTTATCTATGCTAGTGTATACAGGGACAGTTAGGTTTGACTCACAAGAACGCATGGCATCCGATGCGAGAGCATCGGATGCGATATGCTAATGACCCCAGGCTCAGGCTCTGCTGCGAGCGTGAGCCGAGTGTATGCGACTGTGACTCGATCCTGCAATCAGGTCACAGCTGCGAAGCTGAGGGCGGGCGCTGCGTAGGAGAGGGAGGGGTTAATCTCCCCCATCTCTTCCATTGTCAGCCTGTGTGTATATCGCACTGCACTGGGCTAACATTCGAGTGCAGTCCGATGTTTCTCTCGCAGAAAATCGCAGCAGCTGACCAACTGCTCTCCCTCATTGACTAACATTGGTCAGAGTGCAATGCGAGATTTTCTCGCATTGCACTTCTCCATTTTTCACGCTCGTGTGAGTGTGCCCTTAGGCAGGGATTAGCAATATGCTCCCAGAACTGCTCATGGTTCTGAGTACATATTGCACCTGACAGCTTCACTTTAGGCCTGCAACACACATCCGTGATACACGTGCGTGTTTGGTCCGTTTCCGTATATACCGGAGACACGGCCAAACGTGCACCAATGTTATTTAATGTTTGAGGACACATGTGCGTTTTTCATTAAGGTCCGTGGGTCCGTGTGCGTGCTACGTTTGTGTCTCCGTTCTGCACGGAAGCATGTCCGTTTTCAGCACGCAACACGCAGCACGGACCCAATGAAAGTCAATGGGTCTGTGCGCACGTCCGAGTGACACAAACACATCTGTTTGTTCCCTGTACGTTTTGTGCTTTTTTCATGTGATGTCGGTCTTTTTTTTCTTTTTTTGTTTCGTTCTCTCCCTCAGTCCGTCGGTCGGTCGGTCTCTCTCTATGACTGTCGGTCGGTCTCTCTGTATTATCTGTCCCTCTCGCTGTCTGTCGGTCAGTTCCCCCCCTCTCTCATACTTACCGTTCCCCGATCTCCGGCGCGGCGCGGCACCGCTGTTATAAAAGCTCCGGCGGCTTTTACTATTTTGAAAAAGCCGGCCGCTCATTAATCAATCTCGTATTCCCTGCTTTACCCGCACACTGGCGCCTGTGATTGGTTGCAGTCACACACGCACACCACGCTGAGTGACAGCTGTGTCACTGCACCCAATCACAGCAGCCGGTGGGCGTGTCTATACTGTGCAGTAAAATAAATAAATAAATAATTTAAAAAAACGGCGTGCGGTCCCCCCCCTATTTTAATACCAGCCAGATAAAGCCATACGGCTGAAGGCTGGTATTCTCAGGATGGGGAGCCCCACATTATGGGGAGCCCCCCAGCCTAACAATATCAGTCAGCAGCCGCCCAGAATTGCCGCATACATTATATGCGACAGTTCTGGGACTGTACCCGGCTTTTCCCGATTTGCCCTGGTGCGTTGGCAAATCGGGGTAATAAGGAGTTAATGGCAGCCCATAGCTGCCACTAAATCCTAGATTAATCATGTCAGGCGTCTCCCCGAGATACCTTGCATGATTAATCTGTAAATTACAGTTAAAAAACACACACACCCAAAAAATCCTTTATTAGAAATAAAAAACACTAACAAAGTTCCTCATCACCAATTTATTAACCCCGACAAAGCCCTCCATGTCCGGCGTAATCCAGGATGGTCCAGAGTCACATCCAGCTCTGCTGCATGCAGGTGACAGGAGCAGCAGAAGACACCGCCGCTCCTGTCACCTCCACGCAGCTAATGAGATGAGTATCGCGATCAGCTGATCTGTCACTGAGGTTAATCGCGGCCACCGCTGGATCCAGCGGTGGCCGTGAGTTACCTGACTGACAGCAGCTGATCGCGCTACTCACCTCATTTGTTGCGTGGAGGTGACAGGAGTGGCGGTGTCTTCTGCTGCTCCTGTCACCTGCATGCAGCAGAGCTGGATGCGATGCTGGAGGTCCATGGATTACGCCGGACATGGAGGGCTTTGTCGGGGTTAATAAATTGGTGATGAGGAATTTTGTCCCCCCTCGTATATAGTTCTCCAAATACTATAATGGCCCCCACATAGCCTTCCAAATAGTATAAAGGGTCCCACATAATCCTTCATATATTAGCATGCACATCTATAGTCCTCCATGTATTATAATGCATTTCCCATAGTTCTCCATGTATTATAATTCAGCCCATAGTTCTCCATATATTATACTGCACCACAGTCCTCCATGTTTTATAATGCACCACCATAGTCCATGTATAAGGTAGCCCCCATAGTCCTATCTGTATTATAACGCAACCCTACAAAACTTCATATTGCATTTTGCAGCCCCATACTCCTCCAAATATAATGCACCCCTATAGTCCATGTCCTTCCAGCCCCCTAGACCTCCATGTATAATGCAGCCATTGTCCATGTATAAGGTGTCCTTCATGTTTATTATGCAGTCCTCCCATGCCTCCATGTATAAAAATGCAGCCAGCCTCCCCAGGCCTCCATGTATAATAATGCAGTCAGCCTCCCCAGGCCTCCATGTATAATAATGCAGACAGCCTCCCCAGGCCTCCATGTATAATAATGCAGCCAGCCTCCCCAGGCCTCCATGTATAATAATGCAGACAGCCTCCCCAGGCCTCCATGTATAATAATGCAGACAGCCTCCCCAGGCTTCCATGTATAATAATGCTGCCAGCCTCCCAAGTCCTCCATGTACAGTATAATGCAGCCTCCCAGGCCTTCATGTACAGTATAATGCAGCCTCCCAGGCCTCCATGTACAGTATCATGCAGCCTCCCCACCCCAGGCCTCCATGTACAGTATCATGCAGCCTCTCCACCCCAGGCCTCCATGTACAGTATCATGCAGCCTCCCCACCCCAGGCCTCCATGAACAGTATCATGCAGCCTCCCCACCCCAGGCCTCCATGTACAGTATCATGCAGCCTTCCCACCCTAGGCCTCCATGTACAGTATCATACAGCCCCCCCCCCCAGGCCTCCATGTACAGTATCATGCAGCCTCCCCCCCCAGGTCTCCATGTACAGTATCATGCAGCCTCCCCACCCCAGGCCTCTGACCACCGTTTACTCACTTATATATATTAAAAAAAAAACAACAAGTACTCACCGCTCTCCTCCTTCCACTGCTGCTCTGTCCTGATGTCTCCTCGTTCCACTGCTGCTGTACTCACCGCTCTCCTCCATCCACTGCTGCTCGTCCTCCCCTCTCCTCGCTTTCCCGGTGCTCCCGGTCGGCATCCTCCCTCCCTGCTCTCTGTGCACTCAGCAGTGAGTAACGTCACCGCGCAGGCACAGGGGGAGAATGATGATGCAGAGCGGCGCCGGCCGCTCTATGCTTCATTATTACTGTGCGCGGTGACGAGGGAGGGGGGCCCCGGTGCCGCCACTGACATCAGTGTCGGGGGCGGCAGCGGGTCATATAGTGGGCGCGTGCACTGTGACAGATCAGCTGAGCTTCTCTCTCACTGACAGGAGCTGGCTGCTGATCTGCCGAGTGGCCGCGGGCCCCAAACCTCCCGGACCCGATCGCGATGGCGACCGCTGCGACCGCGGTAGTTACGCCCCTGTGTATATATATATATATATATATATATATATATATATAAAAATAATATATATAAAAATACTAGCTGTACTACCCGGCTTCACCCGGGTTAATAACTGTTTTTAACAAAATAGAATGTATTACCAAAAATGTATTGTGCACACAAAAACCACAAAAATAAATAGAAATGTAATTATTAAAAGGCAAAAACTAAGCTAATAGAAGCATTTCACAACATATATTTCAACACCACAGATATTCCACACAGATTTAACTAAATTGGCCAAGTAATGTGCTCCGTCTGTCTCTTTCCAGGTCTGTCTCTTTCCAGGTCTGTCTCTTTTGAGGCCTGTCTCTTTCCCCGTCTGTCTCTTTCCACGTCTGTCTCTTTCCACGTCTGTCTCTTTCCACGTCTGTCTCTTTCCCCGTCTGCCTGTCTCAGTCTGTCTCTTTTTTTGTCTGTCTCTATCTCTTTGTTTCTTTCCCAATCTGTCTCTTTCTAGGTATGATATATAGCATAAGGAACCACAGATAAGTTATAGGCAACAACTCAAGGATAATGCATTCAAAACAAAACAAAAGAGTCTTTATATTCACCAAAGTATGAAAATACCCAAAAGACACCGTGGTACAAATGTATAAAACATTTTATTTATTATTAATGCATAGGATATACATAACAATGATTTCAAGAAAAACCGGGGTGAGTGAGTGAAGGAGAGGAGGGGAAGAACCCCACGTGACCCAGGATGGATATCAGATCTCACATAGGACCTGCAGTGATGTTTACAAAATACTAAGAGGTAACCTCATGCAAGTGTAAGAAGATGCTAACACAAATAAACCAAGGTCTACTGTCCAGCCAATCGGTAACCTCATGCAAGTGCAAAGAGATGCTAACACAATAGGAACCACGGTCTACTGTCCAGCTAATTGAGGGGGGCTTACCTAACAAGCAGATCGCCAATAAGTCCTGGTGTACACGTGGGACGCCGGTCCCCACGTGTACACCAGGACTTATTGGCGATCTGCTTGTTAGGTAAGCCCCCCTCAATTAGCTGGACAGTAGACCGTGGTTCCTATTGTGTTAGCATCTCTTTGCACTTGCATGAGGTTACCGATTGGCTGGACAGTAGACATTGGTTTATTTGTGTTAGCATCTTCTTACACTTGCATGAGGTTACCTCTTAGTATTTTGTAAACATCACTGCAGGTCCTATGTGAGATCTGATATCCATCCTGGGTCACGTGGGGTTCTTCCCCTCCTCTCCTTCACTCACTCACCCCGGTTTTTCTTGAAATCATTGTTATGTATACCCTATGCATTAATAATAAATAAAATGTTTTATACATTTGTACCACGGTGTCTTTTGGGTATTTTCATACTTTGGTGAATATAAAGACTCTTTTGTTTTGTTTTGAATGCTCTTTCTAGGTATGTCTCTTTCCCAGGTCTGTCTCTTTCCCTGTCTGTCTCCCCGTCTCTTTGTCTGTGTCTTTTCCTGTCTGTCTCTTTCATTGTCTGCCTGTCTCTGTGTGGTCTTTCCTTGTCTGTCTCTATTTCTCTGTCTCTTTCCCTGTCTGTCTCTACCAAGGTCTGTGTCTTTCCCCATCTATCTTTGTCTCTCTAGCTGTCTCCTCCTTCCCTGTCTGCCTGTCTATGTCCCTGTCTGCATGTCTGTCTGTCTCTTTCCCCATCTGTCTCTTTCCCCATCTGTCTCTTTCCAGGTCTGTATCTTTCCAGGTCTGTCTCTCTCTGTCTCTTTCCAGGTCTTTCCCGGTCTGTCTCTTTCCCGGTCTGTCTCTTTCCCGGTCTGTCTCTTTCCAGGTCTGTCTCTTTCCAGGTCTGTCTCTTTCCAGGTCTCTCTTTCCAGGTCTGTCTCTGTCTGTGTTTTCCCGGTCTGTCTCTGTCTGTCTCTTTCACCGTCTGTCTCTGACTGTCTCTTTCACCGTCTGTCTCTTTCACCATCTGTCTCTGACTGTCTCTTTCACCATCTGTCTCTGTCTGTGTCTTTCACCGTCTGTCTCTGTCTGTCTCTTTCCCTGTCTGTCTCTATCTCTCTGTCTCTTTCTCTGTCTGTCTCTATCTGTCTCTGTCTGTCTCTGTCTCTCTGTCTGCTGTCTCCCTGTCTGTCTTTCTGTCTGTCTCTGTCTATCCGTCTCCCCACCAACATCTTATTACCTCACATATAAGCTTCTTATACTAACAATGTCTTTTGTTCCTATAGCAACCACTCACAGCTCCTACTAATAACCTGTAGTTCCAAGCTCCATTTACTTTAATGGAGGCATGTTTTTTGGAGAGTAACTGTAAAGCGCGGGTTTAAATTTTCTGTCAAAACATAGTCTATGACGTTCCCTGGGTCATATGAGGTGTCTGTGCAAAATATTGTGATTGTAAATACGACGGTGCGGATAGACTTTTCATTTAACTTTTTCCCCATTATGTAGATAGGGGCAAAATTGATTAGTAAATTGGAACTTGCGGGGTTAAAATTTCGCCTCACAACATAGCCTATGACGCTCTCAGGGTGCAGACGTATGAGTGTGCAAAATTTTGTGGCTGTAGCTGCGATGGTGCAGATGCCAATCCCAGACATGCATACACACACACATACACACATACATACACACATTCAGCTTTATATATTAGATATACACAGTCATATGACATACATAGATACACATCATATATGCTCACATAGACACATTAGAGATGTTTTTAATGTGAGGGAGCCGGCAGCTGCCTCATTCACTCTCTCCGCTTGTCTCTGTCCAGCTCCTCACCGGGCATGTGGCTGTGCAGAGAGAGCTTTATTATGGCCTTAACTAACAGACATGGCCACGCACAGTGCATTCTGACACTGCTGCACACACAGCTCAGGGAGAGCACATACAGCTCAGGCATGTGTGGGGGGGTCTATACATCTCAGGAGGGCATATGCTGTGCCGGGGGATGCTGGCTGACGCTGTGCTGCAGTTCCTCTTCATCTGTGGCACTGGAGCAGACCGCACAGTAGCTCCGCCCACAGATGAACTTCACTGAACATGCACACAGCGCTCAGCAGTGAAAGCTACGTGGAAGTGTGGCTTTAAAGGGCTGGAAGCCAGCAAAGTGTGAGGCCAGCCCAAGCACCGAGGGCCACAGAATACATCAGCACCCCTGTTGATGGTGAGTGGGCCCCCCCTCCCAGCTGTCCAAGGCCCCAGCACTTATCCGGGTGCGCCGTGTGCTGATGCCGGGCCCTGCTATGGATACTCTTTGATATGCATTTTGAAGCAGATCTGCTTCAAAATCCATGTAAAAAATCTCTGTGTGAACATAATTTTAGGTTTCCAAGGCAGATTTTTCAGGTAAATAAAAAAAAAAAATTGATTGCAATGAGAAAAAAAAACGCACAAAATTGTCAGCAAGTATTTATTAAGTGTAACTGCTATGGCAATACAAAGCATGATATCAATCAAGTCACTCACTATATAATGCTGAACGTGTCCTTCTGTCTGAAGCTGGGACAGCAAGAGGACACACCCCTGGCTCCTGATTTGCTTCAGCAGTGCACGAGGGACCTGCCATCTGTAGACACAGGCCACACTTCTTTACTACTACAGAACTAAAACCGAGAGAAAGACATCCCGTGCGTGTGTATATGTAGCACCCACAGGGAAAGGGGTTAACTTTACTCGTCGCCGGGCCAGTGATGTCGGGTCTGGGGATGTCAGGGATTAGCCGCCGCCTCAGGTGATGTCCTCCGGGGCTGATGGTGTCGCAGCAAAGATGGTTCTGCTCCCCACAGGGGGAGTGGGCCCCAGGGAAGATGATGAGGGTTGTAGTGATGGCTGGCGCGGAAGCACGGGGTGACGGTGATGGCAATAAGAGGCAGAGTTAGCTGCGGCGGTTACAGGTCTTTTTACTCACTGTTCCAATGCAGCGCCTCAGGGTACCAGTCTCTGTCGTGATGGACCCCAGCCGATCACGGATCTTTTGGAGGTCAGTTACCGTCCGGTAGTCCGTGGGCCCTTGCTTCTTGCCCTTTTAAAGATGAACCCCAGTGGCCTAAAGCTACTTGGGGATCCCAGTACTTGTAGTTTTTAGCTTCTGTCCCATATGCATGTGATGCGGGTCTGCAGTGGGGTCAGACTCCTTGATCCCGACCCCAGTCCCTATGTGCCACTGTGCTCCAGGAACTGGTGGTGGCCAGAGGAGCATACAATCCCCCTGTCCTGCAGATTCTGGTGATCCAACAAAAGTCTGCTCCACCCTAGGACTCTGCACCCTGCATAGTGCCGATCCCGAGGGAGCAATGAAGCTCTCCCCTCAGAGACCGTATCGTCTCCTTTGTCCAACGGGAGCTACCGAAGAACCCATCTGCTCCTTCCCTCTCCTGCTGGAGAACTCCTAACTGTTGTGTTGCTCCTAACTCTCCCTGGTGGCCGCTCCTTCCCTGGTTTCCTGTCACTAGTGGGTGGCAGCCCCCCGTGTTTGGTGACTACCTTAAAACCCGACCCTAGCCCTGTCCCCAATGGGGAGGGCAACCTGACTGTGTGCATGAGTTTGTGTGTTTTGAAACCGGTACCAGCCTCCTCTGGATCCAGGATGAGTACCGCACCTTAAGTGAGGTGCAGTACCCTGTGGCGACTGAAGCCTCAGGGGCGCCACATTCCCCCACGGCAAATGGTAGCACTCCCGGGCTGCAACCAAACAAAGTTAGTACATTGCAACTTTTAGTATGCACATAAATAATTGAACAATCTTCACTTTATGGGAGGCATTATCACATTAAACATTGCAAACATTTTCTTAACTCCGTACGGTTCAAGGTTTCAACATGGTCAACAAAGCCATGTCAATCACAGGTTATTAGCAGCAAGCAATTATCAGCATTATAAAACTTGTTCAAAAATGAGACATATAAAACATTCCTAGTAAAACATGGTAAAAGGATGAAAACGAGTCCTTTGTGCCACCCGTCGTGGCACCGCTACAGGTTAACATGCATCCTCTTTAGCATTGCAGGATTACAAGTCACCCTAATTCTGGTAGGGTGCACAACAGGTGCAACTATGTACAATACAGTTCCGACCACTCACAGTCTCGTGGCCCGGTTGTCCATCAAATCAACTCAACTGAACACAAGCAAAGAAAACGAATCACCGTTTTACTGGGGGTAAGGGAATAAGGGAACTCCTGACCGGCCGGTCTCAGAGAGTTGTCCACCAAGGTCTGGGTACACTTATTCTGCTTTCCAGTTGGACAGGATTCTTGGCGGGAAATGGGAACTGGCTCTGGTTGTACTTTTGGAGTGGGCTCTTGTAGTGCAGCAGCCACCTCTGTGCGGCACAGTCGCACATCCAGAACATACCAGCCCCGCTCTGCCTTGTGCCGAGTGTACATGACTCTGTCCCCTGGATACAGGTCCCATTTCGGATGACCCTTACGGAGGCAGGACTCCACATCTTGGTGGGACACAAAGATCTCCTTGGCCGGTCCCTCCTTCGAGATGAAGCCCCACCCCCGCTCCAAGTCAAATCGGGTGATGATGCCCACCCATAGCGGTCCCCTGGCTGATGGGCTGGCCCTCTGGAGCCGCTATTTGGCCATCATGTTACGGGCCTCCATCTCCGCCATCCGGGTCTGGCGCTGCTGATTCTCAGTGGCCAGTTTGGCGATGGTGGCCTGGCAGACAGTCCACGAGTTGTCCCCCTCACTGCTTGGTACGGCGATGGGGAACTCCAAGATGGCATGGCTACACTCCAGGATATACCCGGTAGGGCGTCCTCCAGATCCCTGGTGTGAGCCTCGGTCCATGCTTCCAGGTCAAAGGCTGCCAGGTTAAGGGCAGCTGGATCCTCCACTGCCTGTGCACAGTCAGCTGGAACATCAGCTACGTGGGGATTGGTGGTCGGGTCTTCAGCTGCCTTGGGGTTGGTAGCCGGGTCTTCAGCTGCCTGGGGATCAGTAGCCAGGTCTTCGACTGCCTGGGGGTTGGTAGCTGGGTCTTCGGCTGCCTGGGGGTCAGTAGCCTCATTGCCTCTGGTCTTGTCTGAGGCTGGGACAAGTGGACCTGTGACTGGGGGTTGCTGACAACTTGATAGGGCCTGGAGGATGTCACCGATCGTGGAGGTGACCGGGATCCCTGCTTCCTCTGCTACAGGCTCTTCCTCCTCCAGGATTAGCGGCTCCCGTTCTTCGTGGGCCCGCATAGCTTCCACCATCCCCATCATGGACGCCTCCCAATCATGATTAGTGTTCAACTGCACTCTCCGCAGCATCCGACTCATCTGAGCTATCTCCACTTCCATTTCCCTGGCGCTCCAGAATAGAGGGCGCACTGGTGTTGCCCCGTGATGACCAGGGTTTGCCATTGTTGACACCCTGTGACTTAGGTGGTCCCGGTACATCTGCACTCCTTGAACTCTTACATTCGACTCTGACTCTTGTTAGTTTCGTTTTTCCTCCTTCCTGCTTGGGAGGGGGCGGGCTTTTACTTTCACGCCACTCTTCCCGTCAATCCACAAAAGGTTTGCATTCTTCAGCCACTTGTTGTTCTGCAATGGCCACTATGTGTAAATTTTTAATTAAACACTTTTTCAAGCATTCAGTCCATAAGGCGCACAGTACCCTTTAGCATGGGCACAGAATCATGTTTGTGATGTCGGGTCTGGGGATGTCACAGGTGGCCCTGCCCGGCTTCGTGGCCCCGAGGCGTACAATAAAAGGGAATGATGAAGAAGGATGTTTGTCTTGTAGCGCCACCTGTGGGACGTGGCCAGAGATTAGCCGCCGTTGCGGGTGATGTCCTCCGGTGTTGATGGTGTCACAGCAAAGATGGTTCTGCTCCCCACAGGGGGAGTGGGCCCCAGGGAAGATGATGAGGGTTGTAGTGATGGCTGGCGTGGAAGCGCGGGGTAACAGTGACGGCAATAAGAGGCAGAGTCAGCTGCGGCGGTTACAGGTCTTTTTACTCACTGTTCCAATGCAGCCTCAGGGTACCAGTCTCTGTTGTGATGGGCCCCAGCCAATTCCGGATCCTTTGGAGGTCAGTAACAGTTCGGTAGTCCGTGGGCCCTTCCTTCTTGCACTTTTAAAGATGAACCCCAGTGGCCTAAAGCTACTTGGGGATCCCAGTACTTGTAGTTTTTAGCTTCCATCCCATATGCATGTGACGCAGGTCTGCAGTGGGGTCGGACTCCTTGATCCTGACCCCGGTCCCTATGTGCCACTGTGTTCCGGGAACTGGTGGTGTCCAGAGTGACGTACAATCCCCCTGTCCAGCAAATTCTGGTATTCCAACTTAAAGTCTGTTCCACCCTAGGGCTCTGCACCCTGCATAGCGCCGGTCCCGAGGGAGCAAAGAGCTCTCCCCTCGGCGACCATATTGTCTCCGTTTTCCCACAGGAACTACTGAAGAACCTATCTGCTCCTTTCCTCTCCTGCTGGAGAACTCCTAACTGTTGTGATGCTCCTAACTCCCCCTGGTGGCTGCTCCTTCCCTGGTTTCCTGTCACTAGTGGATGGCAGCCCCCCCATGTAAAGTGACTACCTTAAAACCTGACCCTAGCCTGGTCCTCAATGGGGAGGGCAACCTGACTATGTGCATGAGTTTGTGTGTTGTGAAACCGGTACCGACCTCCTCTGGATCCAGGATGAGTACCGCACCTTAAGTGAGATGCATTACTCTGTGGCGACTGAAGCCCCAGGGGCGCCACATTTACAGCACATTATATACTGTATATCAGTCCCTCAGAATATAATATATATCAATCCCCTCACTATACAGCACAGTCACTATGTTCACTATATAATGCTGATGCTGAACCTGTCATTACGTCCAAAGCCTGGATGGCAAGATGACACGCCCCCAGCTACTGATTGGCTTCAGCAGTGCACGAGGGACCATTCACAGACTACACCTCTTTACTACTAAAAAACAGGAGGAGAAAGGAGTTTTTAAATGCAAAATTAATTTATCATAGACAAAGGAGGGGTTTTGGCAGAGACGTTTAAAAACAAGTATATACAGGGCAGAAAAAGCGGCAAGGTGTAGATGCCATTACAAAGATATACACATGATGGCATCAAGCATGGATAAAATGCAGAGGGCCTGCTAAGAGATACAGTGATCCCTCATAAGCATAACATAAGAAAAACTATCAAAAATATAAAGTGCTGCAGTGCAAGTAATTATAATTAATTAATACAAGTTCATCAAATAACATGCATAGGTAGGTTTTTGCATGGGCTTATCCTATATGTAAGAAGCTTGGAAGTCTGTCCTAAAAGGAGTCAGAAAGCATCACAAAATTGTTGCATACCTGATTAGAGAAAAGATCAAGGAATCGCCAGTGCCGCGTTGGTGCCCGGAGTAACAAAGATACCCCCAGCCCACCGACACGTGTTTCGCCAGGAGGGGGCAAGTGCACCCCAACTCACGGCTTCATCAGGGAGTTGGGGTGCTCCACTGAAGAATTAAAACTGAGAGAAAGGCCCATTTAAAAAAAAAAACTTATCAGTCCCCTCAGTATACAGCACATTAAATATAAATACAGTTAAAACCAGAAGTTTACATACACTATCTAAAAAAGACACATATGCATGTTTTTCTCACTATTTGACATGAAATCAAAATAAATCTTTCTCAATTAGGAACCAAAATTATTTATATTTACCAAAAGGCAGAATAATGAGAGAAAGAGAGAGAGAGAGAATGTTTTAAGGCATTTTTATTATTTTCTGCAAAGTCACCTGCGCCGACTTCCGCATGCTGCTGCTATCTGTTATCTGCCAATACATATTTATATATACAGTGCCTTGCGAAAGTATTCGGAGCCCTTGATTTTTTTCAACCTTTTCCGACATTTCAGGCTTCAAACATAAAGATAAAAAATTAAAATTTTATGGTGAAGAATCAACAACAAGTGGGGCACAATTGTGAAGTGGAATGAAAGTTATGGTTTATTTTAAACTTTTGTATAAAATAAAAAACTAAAAATTGGGGCATGCAATATTATTCGGCCCCTTTACTTTCAGTGCAGCAAACTCACTCCAGAAGTTCATTGAGTATCTCTGAATGATCCGATGTTGTCCTAAATGACTGATGATGATAAATATAATCCACCTGTGTGTAATCTTGTCTCTGTATAAATGCACCTGCTCTGTGATAGTCTCAGTGTTCTGTTTAAAGCACAGAGAGCATCATGAAGACCAAGGAACACAACAGGGAGGTCCGTGATACTGTTGTGGAGAAGTTTAAAGCCGGATTTGGTTACAAAAAGATTTCCAAAACTTTAAACATCTTAAGAAGCATTGTGCAAGTGATCATATTGAAATGGAAGGAGTATCATACCACTGCAAATCTACCAAGACCCGACCGTCCATCCAAACTTAAATCTCAAACAAGGAGAAGACTGATCAGAGATGCAGCCAAGAGGCCCATGATCACTCTGGATGAACTGCAGAGATCTAGAGCTGAGGTGGGAGAGTCTGTCCATAGGACAACAATCAGTCGTACACTGCACAAATCTGGCCTTTATGGAAGAGTGGCAAGGAGAAAGCCATTTCTCAAAGATATCCATAAAAAAGTGTTGTTTAAAGTTTGCCACAAGCCACCTGAGAGACACACCAAACATGTGGAAGAAGATGCTCTGGGCAGATGAAACCAAAATTGAACTTTTTAGGCACAATGCCAAATGATATGCCTTTATAAGATATATAGCTCCCCTCCCCCCACACACACATCCCCTCACTACATACATGTGATCAGGCCTTTATAATATACAGCTCCCCTCCCCCCACACATACATCCCCTCAATTCATACATGTGATCAGGCCTTTATAATATACAGCTCCCCTCCCCCTGCCACATACACACATCCCTTCAGTACATACGTTATCAGGCCCCCACACTCCACAGTAATGGACACTGCCCCCTGTTACCACAGTAAATCTCTCCCCTCCCCCCACTGCACACAATCTTAGATCCGCTCTGCCTCTTAACAGCAGCCCGGGAGTTCCGTGTGCAGCAGAGGACAATGGAGGGAGAAGGAGGTGGAGCCAGCACTGAGCACCACACAGGTCCTGGAGAAATAGCAGCAGGGAATCCTCTGCAAACAGTGCACTGTGTGATAGGACCTAAACCTCGTGACATGGCCAAGCCACTGTATTTAAAAGGTGAAGTGTCACTGATACAGTTAATAGTATTGTACCTCCGAGGGCCCCCTTTGAGCACGGGGCCTGGGGCGATCGCACCCTCTGCCCCCGCTAGCTACGTTACTGATATATATATGTATATACTGTATATAAATATATATATATATATATATATATACACAGTACAGACCAAAAGTTTGGACACACCTTTTCATTCAAAGAGTTTTCTTTATTTTCATGACTCTAAAAATTGTAGATTCACATTGAAGGCATTGAAACTATGAATTAAAACATATGGAATGAAATACTTAAAAAAGTGTGAAACAACTGAAAATATATCTATTCCAGGTTCATCAAAGTAGCCACCTTTTGCTTTGATTACTGCTTTGCACACTCTTGGCATTCTCTTGCTGAGCTTCAAGAGGTAGTCACCGGAAATGGTTTTCCAACAGTCTTGAAGGAGTTCCTAGAGATGCTTAGCACTTGTTGTCCTTTTGCCTTCTCTCGGCAGTCCAGCTCACCCCAAACCATCTCAATTGGGTTCAGGTCTGGTGACTGTGGAGACCAGGTCATCTGTCGTAGCACCCCATCACTCTCCTTCTTAGTCAAATAGCCCTTACACAGCCTGGAGGTGTGTTTGGGGTAATTGTCCTGTTGAAAAATAAATGATGGTCCAACTAAAGCAAACCGGATGGAATAGCATACCGCTGCAAGATGCTGTGGTAGGCATGCTGGTTCTGTATGCCTTCAATTTTGAATAAATCCCCAACAGTGTCACCAGAAAAGCACCCCCACACCATCGCACCTCCTCCTCCATGCTTCATGATGGGAACCAGCCATGTAGAGTCCATCCGTTCACCTTTTCTACAAAGACACGATGGTTGGATCCAAAGATCTCAAATTTGGACTCATCAGACCAAAGCACAGATTTCCACTGGTCTAATGTCCATTCCTTGTGTTTTTTAGCCCAAACAAGTCTCTTCTGCTTGTTGCCTGTCCTTAGCAGTGGTTTCCTAGCAGCTATTTTACCATGAAGGCCTGCTGCACAAAGTCTCCTCTTAACAGTTGTTCTAGAGATGAGAAGGTGTGTCCAAACTTTTGGTCTGTACTGTATATATATATATATATATATATATATATTCATTAATTCTGTCAGTTGCTATAGAACACTGAAAGCGTCCTCCTGTCCCAAGCCGAGATCGTACCATTTGGCTGGTGCGTGCTCAGTGCTATGTTCATGTTGTACTTGAATTCTTCAATAAAATGGCACTGGAGTCAGCACGTGCGTATACCACCAACTTCAGCACCATTTAATTGAAGACTCTGTCTCTGTGAATATCACCAGTCTGTTTCAGATGATATTCGCAGATACAGTGTCTTCAATAAATTGGCGTTGGTGTTGGTGGTATGCGCACACGCTGACTCTGGCCCTATTTTAGTGAAGAATTCAACTACAACGTGAACATTGCACTGGAGACAGATTTATGGCATAAGAGTGGGTGAGATCTTCTGGCATTACACAAACTTGGGCTACTTCATTTTCAGGGATGAGCTGCAGGCTCATCCCACTCAGGTTCAGGCACCTCACCAGCACTTGTTCTTGACGCACAGTTGCCAAAGTGCAAGCAATCAAGAGCCATAGTATCTCTTCTCATACTTCTGGGGTCTGACCTGCAACTCCACTCAATCCAATAGCACCTGGGCCCACACCAGCACAATGAATACTATCTCTTCCAGAGACAGAGTGAAGGTTCGAATTGGGGGTACCACTACTTTTCCTAGAGTAGAGGGTTGAGGTGGTCCGTAACTTCTGTATCTGGCTGACACGGATGAGTTGCTGGAACATGTATCTACGCCAGTGATGTCAAGTTGCTGGAACATATTTCTACTCCAGAGTCAAAGTAGGTCAAACCCAACATGAACCTTTCACTAGTACAATCCTTTTTCTTTCTAGATTCTTGTGTATAACAGCATTAAAAGTAAATCCTTTATTATAAATGTTCTAAAAAGAAGAACACAGTTCCTCTAGTTTATGTATCATCAGCTCACAAAGCCCTCACCATGAATCTGTAACATGAATGCCCAGATAGCTTATAGGCAAATCATACTGCATCTAGAAAAACATGGTGGTGGCCACTAGGTCAAAACAAATAAACAAAACCAACACAATAAACAAAACAAAAAGTGATTATGCCGGATCAACGGACGTTAGTCCAATTTGATAGAAAAACTAAGCATAAAAAATGAATATACCTAACAAAACAAGTTGTCAATTAACACCTGATACTGACAATGGTCAGATACCATAATTATTAACATATGTTAAGGCATATAAAAAGGAATGGTCTCACCAAATCCTTCCAAAGATGGGGAGCAGGCAGTCTCTCTTTCAGAATCCTGGGTTCAGTATGCTAGTCCAGCATTCACTCTCCCTATCCAATCAGGAAACCACAAAATAACAAAGTTACCTGCCACCCCAAACTACCGTCCTAACAAGGACGGTCCACATCTAAATTGCAAGGTTGGACCCCTAAGCTGACCCTGTTAGTGTCCCGACGCGTTTCGTCCACATCGACTCTTCAGGGGACATATTGTTAAATGTATACCAGGTCCTTATTGCCAGCCCTCACATGCCTCAGATGTCAAAGAGTCTGGCTCGTGAAAAGTGGGGTCTTTTAAACATAGCGTTAATGTGGCTCCTCCAATCAGGAGGGACAACTCACCTGATGTTTAATTCCATTAGCGTCATGTAGATAGTGATGTAGTCCCATTAGTTCTCAGCACGTGTAGAGCAGCATCCAAAGCTGCTCAGCGTGCGTTTCACCCTGGGACCGCCCATAACTGTCAGAAGACAATAGTGATAGGAGGGGAGGAACACCTCCCCCCTAGCCCATAGTGTGCCTCCTCCATACATCATATAAGGCATACGCTACAATAGCGTCCCACCTAGAGAGAATCTCCAAACGGGGGGCACACGTTACAGGCGGGGAGGATCTCCCTCTCCTCCCCACCCGAGGTGTATCTCCTCATTACGTCCCCCAAGCTTGCGTTCCACTAGCGTTCCACCCATGGAACGCCCCCGGATACGCATAACAGACCGGGAGCACCTCCCCTCATCGTCAGTAATACACCTCCTTATTATAGCTTCATTGGCCTAAGTCCCGTCACTCTTCCACCAAAAGACACGCCCCCAGCCCAGGGAAAAACATAGCGAACGGAGGAAAATCCTCCCCTCACCTATAGCAGAATCCCCCTGACAGGCTGTGGGGCGTGCGCTCAAACAGTGGAACCGCATATCGCCATCACAGGCAATATGCCAACAATACCAACTGACAGGTCACCCCCGACACCCGTGTAAACAGTAACTTGTGGGGGGGCGGAACCAAACCGTCCCAGTGCTGCACATAAGGGGGATGAACCAGCTCCAAAAACAAAACATGTAATTGGACAGCTGGTCATTCCATCAGGGCAGCATTGTTTCCCATTGGAAGCCCCATACATATGGGGATTCCTATTATCAATAGGGGTCACCTCCCACCGGTTAGACTGTAAGGGGCGATGTGGCCAGCCGATGGAAGGGGAGAACATAGTAAATTAATGAGATATATGAGGGGCATAAGGTGTATCCCAGGGAATTATTAGAGACATTATTCAAGGTAACTATTATACTAAGGGACAATGGTAAATCTACACATTGTTGATTTCTTCATAACTATAGTCAAATCCATTACCAGCCGGTATGGAAGATCTTAATAGTAGATATGACGCTAGCAAATATAGTAGATAACACTAACGGTGACATAAATCAATTATTTACTGAGGATGCCACCGATCTCCATCTCCATATGGGTGAGCTGGAAGATTAGATGAGATAGTTATTAAGCCGGGAGCACCACGGATACTAAATAAAACTGTTGAATAGCAATTGCTCATTTAAACCCCTTGGTGAAAGGGTTTCAAGTTTAAACATCCACCTCGTTTCCCTCTGAAGGACAAGTCTGTCCCAGTCTCCACCTCTTTTTGGTCTCAAGACCTTGTCGATCCCCGTGAATCTCAGTACCCGGGGGTTACCCCCATGTTTTTCAATAACGTGTCTGGCCACAGCAGTTTCCCTCCGATGTTCCACGTCGCCTAGATGTTCGCCTATCCTCCTTCTGAATTCACGGATGGTTTTTCCAACATATTCAAGGCCGCACACACAGTCGATCTTATAAATGACTCCCTGTGTGCGGCAATTGATAAAGTGTCTTATTGCATATTCCCTAGACGTCACATTGCTCCTGAATGTCTTGGTGACCTGTATGACCGGGCATGCAATACACCCTGAGCATTTAAAGCAACCCTTTACACCCTTAGCACCCTTAACTAGCCAATTGTCCTCAATTGTTCGTACGAAATGGCTGTGAACCAGGCGATCTGCCAGAGATTTGCCTTTCCTGTAGGTAATTTGGGGTTGCTTAGACAAAATCGGACACAGGTCCTTATCCATCCTTAGAATTGACCAATGTTTGTTAAAAATACGATGTACGCCATCAGCGCCATTGTCAAAGGTGGTAATGAACCTATTTGATTCATCCTGAGTATCTGTCTTCTTTTTGGTGATCAATAGTTCCGGTCTTGGTCTCTCCCTTGCCTCCTCTAACGCCCTGTTGATATCAGTTTTGGGGTATCCCCTCTCTCGAAATTTATCTCCCAGATCTTTGGCTTGAGCTCGAAAATTTCCCTCTTTAGAGCAATTCCTTCTGATTCGAAGAAATTGCCCCTTTGGGATCCCCCGTTTCAAATGCTCAGGGTGACAACTGTCCCACCGGAGTAGGGAGTTTGATGCTGTTGGTTTATAATACGTGCTTGTTTGGAGACCCCCTTCAGCATCCCTATGAATCAATATGTCAAGAAAGGGCAATATGCCCTCCTCCTCCAACACAGAGGTAAACTTCAGACCGATGTTATTCATGTCAAGACCCGCTACATATTTAGACAAATCAGCCCTGGGTCCATTCCAGACAACCAGAATGTCATCTATGTAGCGGGTCCATATTTCAAAATGACGTGTTATCTCTTCCGTTTCTTGTACAAAAATCATAGTCTCCTCCCACCAACCCAGGAGCAAGTTGGCATACGAGGGGGCACAAGGGCTCCCCATCGCGGTGCCCCTGAGTTGGTGGTAGAAACGGCCGTCAAAAAGAAATACATTCTTGGTCAAACAAAAGTAAAGAAGTTTTAAGACAAATTCATTATGCTGTCGATACTGAATCCCCCTAGTCGAGAGAAAGTATCTCACTGCCTCCATCCCTTTGTCATGTGGGATGGAGGAATAGAGGGCCTCCACATCAATGCTGCCCAAGGTGGTGTTGGCCTGTATAATTATACCCTCTAGTTTACGCAAAAGATCTGGTGTATCTTGTACATGGGACTGTAAAGCCAAAACAAAAGGTCTCAGGACACGATCCAGGTAAATGCCACAATTCTGGGTAAGACTATTGATTCCAGAGACAATGGGTCTCCCCCTCAGGGGATCCAACCCTTTATACACTTTTGGGAGGCAATAGAAGGTTGCCATGACAGGGTTTTTCTGGTATAGAAAGTCGTACTCAGACTTGTCAATGACTTCCATGGTCAATCCCTCATCAAGAATTGTCCTTAATTCCTCCATGTACATCCTGGTTGGATTTCCTGAGAGCACCTCATAAGTGTCTCGGTCATTCAACAAACCAGCACAGAGGTCAACATATTTATCCGTGTCCATGACGACCACATTGCCACCCTTGTCTGAGGGTTTTATGACAATGTGGTCGTCATTCTCCAGATCCTTCAAGGCCTGCATCTCTGACCTGTCCAAATTAAATTTAGAATAGGCACCAGTCCTAGCTAGGTCCTTCAATTCTTTAGTGACTAATTCTTCAAAAATATCTATTGCCGACAAATCCGACATTACTGGTGGATTTTTAGAACTTTTACTTTTGAGGTCTGTAAAAGGACCCCGGCCCTCCAGGTTAGGGTTCTCTATCTCAAGACTACTCAGGAGTCTAATATCCGGAAGAAGATCAGCCAGAATATCAAGATCCTGGCAGATCCTTGCATCCTGTTTGAGAAAATGTTTTCTCCACCTCAACTTCCTAAGAGGTTGAGGTCCTTAATAGACTCAAACAAGTCAAAGTTCGATGTCGGTACAAATGATAGTCCTCTTTTGAGAAGGCCTATTTCAACTGGACTAAGTGCCTTTTGGACAGGTTGATAACCTCTATATTTAATGTCATTTGCCTCTGTGGAATTGGCGGTTCCTGAGAAAATGGGGTTCAAAGGAATGAGGGGGAAGGGAATAATCCATTCTCTCTCCTGATCTAAAACCTCTTCCTCGACCCTTGTTTTTAATTTTCTTAGACCTCTTGAATCCCTCGGTATCCGAGGTTTCAGTATCAGTGGAGGAAGGTACTATGGGTGGAATGTCTACTGGTGGTTGGTTATTGATAACCTGATAAGCTCGGTTATCCTTGAAGTCTAGAACGTCCCTGCTATATTGTTTATGCTTCCGTTCTTTCAGATGGTACTGGAACCGTTCCAAACTATCCTGTAACTTTTTCTCCTTATTGGTAAAGTCTGGTTCACTAGAGTATTTTTTTAGTAATCTCAATAGATTCTTTAAGTTTAATATTCAACTGTGAAAGAGTGGCCTTCTCCTCCTCCAACATAATCTGCATAAGTTTCAAGGAACTATTAGTGGCCTCTCTTTCCCAGTTGGTAACAAATGATGCACTCTTATAATGTGGTCCAGCTGAAAGCTGGATCCTCAGACCCCTTGGGACGATTCCAGCCTTAATGTAACTTTCCAAAGATTGGACCTCCCACCAGGAGACAATCTGGTCCCTATAGATCTGGGTTAGTTCATTAAAGGCTGCCCCATAGGATGGTGTATATCTTTTCTGAGTAAATTCTTTATCAGAAAAAACATTTCTAGCTTCAACCAACCATTCATCAGTGTTTAGGCCCGTGGATAGGAACCCTGCCATAACTAGGTTATTATGTATTATAGCAATCCCAATGACAGTGTGTATAACAGCATTAAAAGTAAATCCTTTATTATAAATGTTCTAAAAAGAAGAACACAGTTCCTCTAGTTTATGTATCATCAGCTCACAAAACCCTCACCATGAATCTGTAACATGAATGCCCAGATAGCTTATAGGCAAATCATACTGCATCTAGAAAAACATGGTGGTGGCCACTAGGTCAAAACAAATAAACAAAACCAACACAATAAACAAAACAAAAAGTGATTATGCCGGATCAACGGACGTTAGTCCAATTTGATAGAAAAACTAAGCATAAAAAATGAATATACCTTACAAAACAAGTTGTCAATTAACACCTGATACTGACAATGGTCAGATACCATAATTATTAACATATGTTAAGGCATATAAAAAGGAATGTTCTCACCAAATCCTTCCAAAGATGGGGGGCAGGCAGTCTCTCCTTCAGATTCCTGGGTTCAGTATACTAGTCCAGCATTCACTCTCCCTATCCAATCAGGAGACCACAAAATAACAAAGTTACCTGCCACCCCAAACTACCGTCCTAACAAGGACGGTCCACATCTAAATTGCAAGGTTGGACCCCTAAGCTGACCCTGTTAGTGTCCCGACGCGTTTCGTCCACATCGACTCTTCAGGGGACATTTTGTTAGATGTATACCAGGTCCTTATTGCCAGCCCTCACATGCCTCAGATGTCAAAGAGTCTGGCTCGTGAAAAGTGGGGTCTTTTAAACATAGCGTTAATGTGGCTCCTCCAATCAGGAGGGACAACTCACCTGATGTTTAATTCCATTAGCGTCATGTAGATAGTGATGTAGTCCCATTAGTTCTCAGCACGTGTAGAGCAGCATCCAAAGCTGCTCAGCGTGTGTTTCACCCTGGGACCGCCCATAACTGTCAGAAGACAATAGTGATAGGAGGGGAGGAACACCTCCCCCTAGCCCATAGTGTGCCTCCTCCATACATCATATAAGGCATACGCTACAATAGCGTCCCACCTAGAGAGAATCTCCAAACGGGGGGAACACGTGATGGGCGGGGAGGATCTCCCTCTCCTCCCCACCCGAGGCGTATCTCCTCATTACGTCCCCCAAGCTTGCGTTCCACTAGCGTTCCACCCTGGGAACACCCCCGGATACGCATAACAGACCGGGAGCACCTCCCCTCATCGTCAGTAATACACCTCCTTATTATAGCTTCATTGGCCTAAGTCCCGTCACTCTTCCACCAAAAGACACGCCCCCAGCCCAGGGAAAAACATAGCGAACGGAGGAAAATCCTCCCCTCACCCATAGCAGAATCCCCCTGACAGGCTGTGGGGCGTGCGCTCAAACAGTGGAACTGCATATCGCCATCACAGGCAATATGCCAACAATATCAACTGACAGGTCACCCCCGACACCCGTGTAAACAGTAACTTGTGGGGGGCGGAACCAAGCCGTCCCAGTGCTGCACATAAGGGGGATGAACCAGCTCCAAAAACAAAACATGTAATTGGACAGCTGGTCATTCCATCAGGGCAGCATTGTTTCCCATTGGAAGCCCCATACATATGGGGATTCCTATTATCAATAGGGGTCACCTCCCACCGGTTAGACTGTAAGGGGCGATGTGGCCAGCCGATGGAAGGGGAGAACATAGTAAATTAATGAGATAAGTCCAAAAGAAGTGTTTGTATCCGCTCACCTGTAGTTTGAAGGAGACCAATGCTTCCCAGACACGTGCAAGGGATAAACCAGCTGGCAGTCTTGAGTAGAGAGTTTTTCAAAAATCCAGCACCGAATCAAGGGATTATATTAAAACTGTAATGTTTATTGAAACATATTAAAAAGTCCAGATAGGGTTCAGAGCGAAAAACGGAGAGGACGCGTTTCGAACTGTATAGTTCTTAGTCTGTCTCTGACTAATAGGTGAAATGGACTGATTAAAATAAGCTGAGAACCGGACATGGACAACAATGGGCGGAGAGAAGGGAGGGGAAGAGCAGACAGAGAGAAGAAAAAAAAAAAAAAAAATTAAAAAAAAAAAAAAAATGGAAGAATGAAAATACAAAGTTGATATAAGAACAATGTTAAGTAAATATAAATACTATCTCGATGTATATATATAAAGGCCAATTAGGCCATAGAGATTATTTCAGTATATTTAGTATGTCAAAAACAAATCACTTTTAAGGTTCATGCCGAAGGGCGATCTAGTGCCCATTAAAAAGATCAGTTTGGTCTCCCTCCGTAACAATAAATCTTTCAAGTTACCTCCTCTTTTGGGCAATCTAACCTTTTCCAAGGCGACTACCTGCAGAGTATCTGTATTACCCGCATGTTGTAACAAAAAATGCTGGGAGGCTCCTGACAGATTTCTTGTTGTTACATGGCTAGCATCATACACATGTTCCGAGATTCTCTTTCTCAAGGGGCGTGTAGTACTGCCAATATATTTAATACAACATTTAGTGCAAGATATGCAATAGATTACATGGTCAGTACCACAATTAATCATGTCCTTAATCAGAAAGGATTTACCATTAACATAAGAAGAAACCGTTTTTGTACCCACCATAAACTTACATAAGCCGCATAATTTACATCCGCACCTATAGGAACCACATGTGGGAAGCCAGGAATGATGATCATTATAATTAATAGCTTTATGAAGTTTTCTATGATCACTGGGAGCTAGCTGATTGCCCAGGGTAACATTCCTTTTAGGTACAAATTTTATTCCCTGATCCAGCACTTTTTGCAAAACTTCATCAGATGACAGGATAGGTAAAAATTTCTTGATGATGCGGACCACTTGGTGGTAATCTCTGCTATAATTAGTAGAGAAAACCACTGAAAATTTGTCATGGGAGTTAGAAGGTACATTTTTCATCTCAAGATACTGAGCTCTGCTCTTGAGGCCAACCTTAAACTTGGAGCGATCCAAATGAGCCTGGGAGTAACCCCTGGCTTTGAATCTATTGTCAATGGTGGTGAATTCCCCTGCTAAGTCCGCATTAGTTGTACAGCATCTAGTAGCTCTAATATATTCTCCCATGGGAATATTTTGAATAACATGGCGGGGATGGCAGCTTTTTGCATGCAAAAGGGAGTTACCCGAAAAAGGTTTCCGATATAATTTACTCTCAATAACTCCATCAATTTTATTGCCATAAAATGACATGTCCAAAAAATTAATTACCTCCGGATGATACTGATAGGTGAATGAAAGGTTATGAGCGTTGTTACTAATATAACCAAGGAATTCAGTGACACCATTATAAGTACCCTGCCATATAATCAAGATATCATCCAGATATCTCAAATATATGGCGGTATCTGTCAAAAAAGGGTTGGACAAGGTAAAAATATACTGTTCTTCCCACCAATGCATATAAATGCAGGCTAGGGACGGTGAAAATTTCGCACCCATTGAACAACCTTGGCGCTGAATATAAAAATCACCCAAAAAGGAAAAATAGTTGTTCTTTAAAAGAAAATTAGTAGCCTCAAGGATAAAGCTCTGCAATTCCATGGAATAATTTGTGTACCTGTCAAGATGGCATTTAAGAGCTAATATAGCTAAATAATGTGGAATACATGTATAAAGCGTCTGGACATCACAAGAAATCCAACTAAAACCCTCCTGCCAACTGATATTGGATATAACGTTCAATACATGTTTGCTATCAGTTACATGACTTGGAGATGACTGAGCCAAATCATGCAAAAAATCGTCCACCCATTCAGACAAATGTTCGGTAACAGAGCCGATCCCGGAGACGATCGGTCGAAATTTTGGGGGGAATACATCTTTATGTGATTTAGGGAGCGCGTGTAGTATAGGAGTCAAAGGGCAGGATGGAACAAAATAATCCCTTTGTTTGTCATTAAACAAACCAAGTTGGAAACCTTCTTCAATCAATTGTGTTAAGGAATTTCTAATTTCATTTAATGGATCTTTAGTGACTTTACTATAAACGCTGCTATCATCAAGCATTTTACATATTTCTCTTTCATACAGTCCTGTGTCCAAAACTACAACCGCGCCCCCCTTGTCAGCATTCCTAATAATAATATTAGGATTGTTTTTTAACGATTGAATGGCAAACTTTTCTTTACCTGAAAGGTTGGACGAAAGTTTCTTAGGCTGTTTATGCAAAGCAGTTAACTCTTTCTCAACCAAGGTTTGGAAATCAGTCATCTGGTTACAACGTGATTGCACTGGATAAAACGATGGATTAGGAATTCTTCTAGGTATAATCGAATTATCTGACAAAATACATGAGTCCTCAGATAATTCACGTAAGGTCTGCAATGCTATTTGCTCCTGAAAAGAAGACATCAGAAAACCAGATTCCTGTACAACCTGAGGGGTACTATGATTCTGTTCGGGCTCCTGAAAAAAGTGTTTTTTAACAGTTAAATTTCGTATAAAACGATTGACATCCAAAATCGTTTCAAAAAGATTGAAATCAGTTGTCGGTACAAAATTTAGACCTTTTTGAAGAACCCGAACCTCATCATCATTAAGAATATTAGCTGACATATTAATCACAGAGAAAGAATGTTCCAGATCTAACGTTTCTTCCCCCTCGTGAAATGTCCGTGCTGGAAGTCTTTTTCTCCTGGAGTGTTTGGTACCGGCCCGCCTTGTTTTTTTCCTTGCTGTTTTAAGGCAGGAAAGTTTTTTGGATCCTGTGCTGATATTGAGGGAGCAGGATGGTTGGATTCAGATGTGTCCGTATTGTAGTCAGTAGACTCTACATCCGTAGTGTCCAGTTCAGTTGAAGAAAAACTGACTTTATTATAAGGGGTATTAGATCTCTTTTTTTTATTATTATTTTTGAGAATGGATCTAGGTTCATTCCCCCTGTTCCATCTGAACTGGTGCCACGTATATACCTTATCCGTCTCATAGTCCCTGGAGTCCCTTTTAAACTTTCCTTCTTTAAAAGATGTAATTGAGTCCTCCAGTTTAGAGATCTTAGTATTCAATTGTTCTCTCATAATTTTATAAGTATCACTGGATGAATATTTTTTCAGTGATTCCTCAATTTCCTTTGTTTTGGTGTCCAAACATAATAGTTTTGACTGCTCTTGTTCAATAATTAGCAGTATTAATCTTTTTGAACATTCTGAGAGGATATTATTTCACCACCATTGACAATAGATTCAAAGCCAGGGGTTACTCCCAGGCTCATTTGGATCGCTCCAAGTTTAAGGTTGGCCTCAAGAGCAGAGCTCAGTATCTTGAGATGAAAAATGTACCTTCTAACTCCCATGACAAATTTTCAGTGGTTTTCTCTACTAATTATAGCAGAGATTACCACCAAGTGGTCCGCATCATCAAGAAATTTTTACCTATCCTGTCATCTGATGAAGTTTTGCAAAAAGTGCTGGATCAGGGAATAAAATTTGTACCTAAAAGGAATGTTACCCTGGGCAACCAGCTAGCTCCCAGTGATCATAGAAAACTTCATAAAGCTATTAATTATAATGATCATCATTCCTGGCTTCCCACATGTGGTTCCTATAGGTGCGGATGTAAATTATGCGGCTTATGTAAGTTTATGGTGGGTACAAAAACGGTTTCTTCTTATGTTAATGGTAAATCCTTTCTGATTAAGGACATGATTAATTGTGGTACTGACCATGTAATCTATTGCATATCTTGCACTAAATGTTGTATTCAATATATTGGCAGTACTACACGCCCCTTGAGAAAGAGAATCTCGGAACATGTGTATGATGCTAGCCATGTAACAACAAGAAATCTGTCAGGAGCCTCCCAGCATTTTTTGTTACAACATGCGGGTAATACAGATACTCTGCAGGTAGTCGCCTTGGAAAAGGTTAGATTGCCCAAAAGAGGAGGTAACTTGAAAGATTTATTGTTACGGAGGGAGACCAAACTGATCTTTTTAATGGGCACTAGATCGCCCTTCGGCATGAACCTTAAAAGTGATTTGTTTTTGACATACTAAATATACTGAAATAATCTCTATGGCATAATTGGCCTTTATATATATACATCGAGATAGTATTTATATTTACTTAACATTGTTCTTATATCAACTTTGTATTTTCATTCTTCCATTTTTTTTTTTTTTTAAATTTTTTTTTTAATTTTTTTTTTTTTTCTTCTCTCTGTCTGCTCTTCCCCTCCCTTCTCTCCGCCCATTGTTGTCCATGTCCGGTTCTCAGCTTATTTTAATCAGTCCATTTCACCTATTAGTCAGAGACAGACTAAGAACTATACAGTTCGAAACGCGTCCTCTCCGTTTTTCGCTCTGAACCCTATCTGGACTTTTTAATATGTTTCAATAAACATTACAGTTTTAATATAATCCCTTGATTCGGTGCTGGATTTTTGAAAAACTAAATTAATGAGATATATGAGGGGAATAAGGTGTATCCCAGGGAATTATTAGAGACATTATTCAAGGTAACTAATATACTAAGGGACAATGGTAAATCTACACATTGTTGATTTCTTCATAACTATAGTCAAATCCATTACCAGCCGGTATGGAAGATCTTAATAGTAGATATGACGCTAGCAAATATAGTAGATAACACTAACGGTGACATAAATCAATTATTTACTGAGGATGCCACCGATCTCCATCTCCATATGGGTGAGCTGGAAGATTAGATGGGATAGTTATTAAGCCGGGAGCACCACGGATACTAAATAAAACTGTTGAATAGCAATTGCTCATTTAAACCCCTTGGTGAAAGGGTTTCAAGTTTAAACATCCACCTCGTTTCCCTCTGAAGGACAAGTCTGTCCCAGTCTCCACCTCTTTTTGGTCTCAAGACCTTGTCGATCCCCGTGAATCTCAGTACCCGGGGGTTACCCCCATGTTTTTCAATAACGTGTCTGGCCACAGCAGTGTCCCTCCGATGTTCCACGTCGCCTAGATGTTCGCCTATCCTCCTTCTGAATTCACGGATGGTTTTTCCAACATACTCAAGGCCGCACACACAGTCGATCTTATAAATGACTCCCTGTGTGCGGCAATTGATAAAGTGTCTTATTGCATATTCCCTAGACGTCACATTGCTCCTGAATGTCTTGGTGACCTGTTTGACCGGGCATGCATTACACCCTGAGCATTTAAAGCAACCCTTTACACCCTTAGCACCCTTAACTAGCCAATTGTCCTCAATTGTTCGTACGAATTGGCTGTGAACCAGGCGATCTGCCAGAGATTTGCCTTTCCTGTAGGTAATTTGGGGTTGCTTAGACAAAATCGGACACAGGTCCTTATCCATCCTTAGAATTGACCAATGTTTGTTAAAAATACGACGTACGCCATCAGCGCCATTGTCAAAGGTGGTAATGAACCTATTTGATCCATCCTGAGTATCTGTCTTCTTTTTGGTGATCAATAGTTCCGGTCTTGGTCTCTCCCTTGCCTCCTCTAACGCCCTGTTGATAACAGTTTTGGGGTATCCCCTCTCTCGAAATTTATCTCCCAGATCTTTGGCTTGAGCTCGAAAATCTCCCTCTTTAGAGCAATTCCTTCTGATTCGAAGAAATTGCCCCTTTGGGATCCCCCGTTTCAAATGCTCAGGGTGACAACTGTCCCACCGGAGTAGGGAGTTTGATGCTGTTGGTTTATAATACGTGCATGTGTTGAGACCCCCTTCAGCATCCCTATGAATCAATATGTCAAGAAAGGGCAATATGCCCTCCTCCTCCAACACAGAGGTAAACTTCAGACCGATGTTATTCATGTCAAGACCCGCTACATATTTAGACAAATCATCCCTGGGTCCATTCCAGACAACCAGAATGTCATCTATGTAGCGGGTCCATATTTCAAAATGACGTGTTATCTCTTCCGTTTCTTGTATAAAAATCATAGTCTCCTCCCACCAACCCAGGAGCAAGTTGGCATACGAGGGGGCACAAGGGCTCCCCATCGCGGTGCCCCTGAGTTGGTGGTAGAAACGGCCGTCAAAAAGAAATACATTCTTGGTCAAACAAAAGTAAAGAAGTTTTAAGACAAATTCATTATGCTGTCGATACTGAATCCCCCTAGTCGAAATCAACAATGTGTAGATTTACCATTGTCCCTTAGTATAATAGTTACCTTGAATAATGTCTCCAATAATTCCCTGGGATACACCTTATTCCCCTCATATATCTCATTAATTTACTATGTTCTCCCCTTCCATCGGCTGGCCACATCGCCCCTTACAGTCTAACCGGTGGGAGGTGACCCCTATTGATAATAGGAATCCCCATATGTATGGGGCTTCCAATGGGAAACAATGCTGCCCTGATGGAATGACCAGCTGTCCAATTACATGTTTTGTTTTTGGAGCTGGTTCATCCCCCTTATGTGCAGCACTGGGACGGCTTGGTTCCGCCCCCCCACAAGTTACTGTTTACACGGGTGTCGGGGGTGACCTGTCAGTTGGTATTGTTGGCATATTGCCTGTGATGGCGATATGCGGTTCCACTGTTTGAGCGCACGCCCCACAGCCTGTCAGGGGGATTCTGCTATGGGTGAGGGGAGGATTTTCCTCCGTTCGCTATGTTTTTCCCTGGGCTGGGGGCGTGTCTTTTGGTGGAAGAGTGACGGGACTTAGGCCAATGAAGCTATAATAAGGAAGTGTATTACTGACGATGAGGGGAGGTGCTCCCGGTCTGTTATGCGTATCCGGGGGCGTTCCCTGGGTGGAACGCTAGTGGAACGCAAGCTTGGGGAACGTAATGAGGAGATTCGCCTCGGGTGGGGAGGAGAGGGAGATCCTCCCCGCCCGTCACGTGTCCCCCCCGTTTGGAGATTCTCTCTAGGTGGGACGCTATTGTAGCGTATGCCTTATATGATGTATGGAGGAGGCACACTATGGGCTAGGGGGGAGGTGTTCCTCCCCTCCTATCACTATTGTCTTCTGACAGTTATGGGCGGTCCCAGGGTGAAACGCACGCTGAGCAGCTTTGGATGCTGCTCTACACGTGCTGAGAACTAATGGGACTACATCACTATCTACATGACGCTAATGGAATTAAACATCAGGTGAGTTGTCCCTCCTGATTGGAGGAGCCACATTAACGCTATGTTTAAAAGACCCCACTTTTCACGAGCCAGACTCTTTGACATCTGAGGCATGTGAGGGCTGGCAATAAGGACCTGGTATACATCTAACAATATGTCCCCTGAAGAGTCGATGTGGACGAAACGCGTCGGGACACTAACAGGGTCAGCTTAGGGGTCCAACCTTGCAATTTAGATGTGGACCGTCCTTGTTAGGACGGTAGTTTGGGGTGGCAGGTAACTTTGTTATTTTGTGGTCTCCTGATTGGATAGGGAGAGTGAATGCTGGACTAGCATACTGAACCCAGGAATCTGAAGGAGAGACTGCCTGTCCCCCATCTTTGGAAGGATTTGGTGAGCCAATCCTTTTTATATGCCTTAACATATGTTAATAATTATGGTATCTGACCATTGTCAGTATCAGGTGTTAATTGACAACTTGTTTTGTTAGGTATATTCATTTTTTATGCTTAGTTTTTCTATCAAATTGGACTAACGTCCGTTGATCCGGCATAATCACTTTTTGTTTTGTTTATTGTGTTGGTTTTGTTTATTTGTTTTGACCTAGTGGCCACCACCATGTTTTTCTAGATGCAGTATGATTTGCATATAAGCTATCTGGGCATTCATGTTACAGATTCATGGTGAGGGCTTTGTGAGCTGATGATACATAAACTAGAGGAACTGTGTTCTTCCTTTTAGAACATTTATAATAAAGGATTTACTTTTAATGCTGTTATACACACTGTCATTGGGATTGCTATAATACATAATAACCTAGTTATGGCAGAGTTCCTATCCACGGGCCTAAACACTGATGAATGGTTGGTTGAAGCTAGAAATGTTTTTTCTGATAAAGAATTTACTCAGAAAAGATATACACCGTCCTATGGGGCAGCCTTTAATGAACTAACCCAGATCTATAGGGACCAGATTGTCTCTTGGTGGGAGGTCCAATCTTTGGAAAGTTACATTAAGGCTGGAATCGTCCCAAGGGGTATGAGGATCCAGCTTTCAGTTGGACCACGTTGTAAGAGTGCATCATTTGTTACCAACTGGGAAAGAGAGGCCACTAATAGTTCCTTGAAACTTATGCAGATTATGTTGGAGGAGGAGAAGGCCACTCTTTCACAGTTGAATATTAAACTTAAAGAATCTATTGAGATTACTAAAAAATACTCTAGTGAACCAGACTTTACCAATAAGGAGAAAAAGTTACAGGATAGTTTGGAACGGTTCCAGTACCATCTGAAAGAACGGAAGCATAAACAATATAGCAGGGACGTTCTAGACTTCAAGGATAACCGAGCTTATCAAGTTATCAATAACCAACCACCAGTAGACATTCCACCCATAGTACCTTCCTCCACTGATACTGAAACCTCGGATACCGAGGGATTCAAGAGGTCTAAGAAAATTAAAAACAAGGGTCGAGGAAGAGGAAGAGGAGGTTTTAGATCAGGAGAGAGATTGGATTATTCCCCTCCCCCTCATTCCTTTGAACCCCATTTTCTCAGGAACCGCCAATTTCACAGAGGCAAATGACATTAAATATAGAGGTTATCAACCTGTCCAAAAAGGCACTTAGTCCAGTTGAAATAGGCCTTCTCGAAACAGGACTATCATTTGTACCGACATCGAACTTTGACTTGTTTGAGTCTATTAAGGACCTCAACCTCTTCCTTAGGAAGTTGAGGTGGAGAAAACATTTTCTCAAACAGGATGCAAGGATCTGCCAGGATCTTGATATTCCGGCTGATCTTCTTCCGGATATTAGACTCCTGAGTAGTCTTGAGATAGAGAACCCTAACCTGGGGGGCCGGGGTCCTTTTACAGACCTCAAAAGTAAAAGTTCTAAAAATCCACCAGTAATGTCGGATTTGTCGGCAATAGATATTTTTGAAGAATTAGTCACTAAAGAATTGAAGGACCTAGCTAGGACTGGTGACTATTCTAAATTTAATTTGGACAGGTCAGAGATGCAGGCCTTGAAGGATCTGGAGAATGACGACCACATTGTCATAAAACCCTCAGACCAGGGTGGCAATGTGGTCGTCATGGACACGGATAAATATGTTAATGCAAAAGAGAGAGTCTGGCTCACTCTAATATAGTAGGTGCCTCCGAGAAAAAAATTCACAATAATCAAAATAAGCTCGGGCACACAGTAAAAAGTAAGAGTCCGAAAAACAATGCTTTTTTTGAATGCAGTAGATTTTTTATTGATGCAAAGGACTAGACAAATCTCAAATCTGACGTTTCGGCCAGCACATATAGGCCTTCCTCAGAGATGGTCTGTGATACAATTTTACAGAAAAGAAAAAAAGCAAAATTAGTACATGTACAGACACCCATACATTATGCACACATCCTAGTGTGAAGATAAACATGTTAGCATCAATAGACATATATATACACTGATAGTAGAAAAAACAGGTACATTGCGAAAAAATTATATCATACGAGATGTATTGAGTACAGAAATACATATAAATAGAGAAGGTTCATACTACTGAAGACCCTCCTAACTTGGACAATATAGAAAAGTGGGGCATACCTATATGAAAAAATGGAAGGGACACGTATTCGAGTTAATACTCAAGGTGATGCCGTCATGATAAGCAGGAATGCCTAAAAATAGACACATGTAAGCATGCTGAACCGGCTTTAGGTGAAGAATTCAGGTGAAGATTGAGGATATGAGTGAGACCACGATTATGACAAAGAGAGAGAGCAGAAGTCAAGAAAGAAATATACAAGAAAGTAAAACATTAGAGCAAACAAGAGGGAGAACAGAGGAAAAGACAAAGAAAAGGGAGGAGAAGGCGTGCAGAGGAACAGCGGAGAGGGTCAAAGGGAAGGGGAAGAGGGCACAGAGAGTAGTGATATGAGAGAAGTCAGGAAAAAGAAAAAAAGAAGAAAGAATAAAGAATAAGTACTATATCCCACAAATGGGAACAAATGTAAACGATACCTTTGTAAACATCAATAGCTCCAATGGATTATACCCCGGTAGTCTATAGCTACCAGTGGGAATCAGTATGATTGATACTATAAAAGAGATGTGTGAGTTATACATAATGCCATATATCCACCATAATGATGTGAGCCGTAATTATTTGTGAAGTATGTACATACCTAATGGAGAAATATAAGATGGCAGAACTGCCAGTATGGCACGTGCTTGTGATCAAAGTATGTCAAAGTGGACAAAGTCCACTAGTAACACTCTCATATGATAGGGGAATCATGTAGCCAAAAGGTCACACATACCGCTCAATGGGACTATTGTGAGAACACTTCTGACCCACACTAAAAGAACGGGCCACTGCCCAAGGGCGCACAGCGCTTAATGTTTATGATCTGTGGATATACAAAACAGTATATAAGAGCAAATCTATAGCACCCGGACTATTAACTATAGGGATAAGTCTAATGAAGAATGACAAACCTTATTGTTAGTATGCAAAGAAAGCAGTCAGTCCTGGAGCAGGAAATGAGATTAGAGGGATGAAATAAGTTCCTATGAAGATAAAGCAAAGACAAGATGAGAATTCAGACAATAGCCAGGGTGACCGGAGAGAGAAGATTGATACCTGATATGGAGAAACTCCTGTGTGAATGCCGGTATGAGTCCTGAAGTGCACGTGGTGGCAGGAAGTGGGGCCTATTTAAGAGGTGCCCGATTACTAAAAGAAAACACCTGTTGTTGAAAGTCAGGACCGGACCGTGGTACGTCAGTGGCCCGAGCGCAGAGAGACCACAAGGATCCATCCGCGCAAGCGCCAACGACGGCCACAGCCGGTCTGTGCACGTAACCATTGATGGACAGTAAATGCCGGAAGTAGCGTGAACCGCATCCGTGGAACGCATCAGTCGCGCATGCGCAGAAGGGTCAAGAGACCGATCGGCGCATGCGCAAGCAGCGGCCACGGAGTGTAAGTGCTAATGGAAGGAGTGGGCCGAGCGCAGGCGCAGACCGGCCGGAGAACCGGCCAAGACCGCGCACGCGCAGGCACACCGACGTCCAGAAGATGGTGGATGTTGCTGACAGGAATACAGTGCCGTGACGGGATCGTGGATGGGATATTTACAGCGCCTGAAAGATAAAAAGACATATGATAAGAACCCATGCATAAATACAAGAGGGTACTATTAAAAAAGAAGACAGCACAAAGGTTTAAATAGGGAAATGAATAAAGAAATGCCAACAGAGGAGAAACTTATAAGAATGACAATAGCTAAGAAAGATTTTTCACAGTGGGGAAATTAAAAAATTATTGTTAATAGAAAACCTCATATTCACGGTTCAAGCCCAATGGCTCTAATGTCTGTAGTGTATAGATCCAATAAGCTTCGCGCTCCTTCAACCTCTGTACTCTATTCCCCCCCCTCCTGGGTGCTAGAACTTGTTCCAAGATCTGGTAGCGTAACTGCGCTACAGTATGACCAGCTTGTATAAAGTGAGCAGGAATGGGTAAGAGCGTCTGTTTGCACCTAATTGTAGATTTGTGCTTACTGATCCGGTCTCGGATATGTTGGGTAGTCTCCCCAACATATCCGAGACCGCAAGGACATTTGATCATGTAGACAACAAACGATGAATCACACGTAAAGAAATCCTTAATGTGAAAAATCCGTCCTGTCCAGGGATGGGTAAAAGTATTGCCTTTAGTGATGTTGGAACATTGTATACAGTGTAGACACGGGAAGTTCCCAGAACGAGCTGTTTGCAGTGTCATTTGTCGTTTCTCTTTCTTTTGTGAGCCAATATCTGCCCGTACTAGCGTATCCCTCAAATTTTTGGGGCGCTTGTTGCAAAATAGGGGTCTATTGATGAACTCTGGAATATTCGGGTATGCTTTGCCTAGAAGTGACCAGTGTTTCAGTATAGATCCCCTCACTTGCGCCTGAAAGGGGTGATAGGTAGCTACAAAAGGTACTCTAGGGCCTGATTGTGAACTAGATGATTTAGTAGTGGGTTTTGGTATGGCAACCTGCTGTGGATAGCCCCTAGCAACAAATTTATTGCTCATTTCAGCCATGCGTCTTCCTCTAAGAAGGGGATCAGACACTATACGTTCAACTCGTTTTATCTGGGATATTGGAAGGGCCCGCTTGATGTGACTGGGATGGGAACTGGTAAAATGCAACAAACTGTTCCTGTCCGTGGGCTTAGTGTATAAATCGGTAGAAATGACCCCACTTGGGGACTTCAAAATGAGTACATCAAGAAAATTTATTTCATGAAGGTCTGAGTGTAAGGTGAAACTCAAATTGGGCAGACAACCATTTAGATCCGAATAGAATGTATGTAAACTAGAAGAATCACCGCGCCATATCATAAAAATATCATCTATGTATCTCCGCCACGCGATGACATGTGACGAGAACATAGGATGAGAGTAAACGAAGGTGTCCTCAAAATGCGCCATAAAAATGTTAGCATAGGGGGGCGCTACATTTGATCCCATTGCAGTCCCTTGTACTTGCATGTAATATTGATCTTGAAACATAAAAAAGTTATTATATAATACTATAGTTAAAAGATCAATGACCAACTTTCTTTGATCAATAGATAATGCGTCTTGTTGATCCAAGAAAGAATCGACAGCCTCAATGCCTTGTGTATGATTTATACTTGTGTATAGACTTGTCACATCAAGGGTAACTAGAATATCATCGCCGGAAATGTAATTGGTTGTCCTAAGAAAATGTAGGAAATCATTGGTATCCTTAATGTATGACCTTATACGTGGTACAAAGGGATTCAGAATTCTTTCAAGTGTGATGGCCAAGGGTGATAAAATAGAATCAGTGGAGGCCACAATGGGCCGTCCAGGTGGTCGATTTAGATTCTTGTGAATTTTAGGTAAAGTATAGAATACTGGTGTTATAGGAGATTCTTTAACCAAAAATTCAGCCAACTTTTTATCCAAAGTACCAAGACGTAGATGTTCCGTGATCATATTGCCAATGAGTTCCCTAATCATGGAAGTAGGATCACGTGGAATGGGCTTGTATGTGGTGTGGTCGTCAAGCTGGCCCTGTATCTCGGATATGTAATAACTCCTATCCATCACCACTATAGCACCACCCTTGTCTGCTGGTTTGATGATTAATTTCTGGTTACTCCTGAGGCCCTCAATGGCTTGAGACTCTGTAGGTGTGAGATTATGACGAACACGTAACAGACCGTTCCTTATGTCATGTATAACCCCCTGTATATCGGAGCTAACAAGACCTATAAAGGTCTCAACCGGATGGTAAGTTTTAGGTGGTTGAAAAGAACTACTTGTCATTAGATTGAGGTCCTTAAGATGGAACATTCCCGGGGTGGCTGTATGTACCACCTGATTGCTAGTATCTAGGGACTGGAAATGGGTCTTGAGTCTGAGGGACCGAAAGAACCTCCTGAGTTCCTGATCAAGGGTAAATTCGTTGAAGGTGGGGGTGGGGCAAAAGGAAAGACCCTTCTGCAGAACCTCGGACTCTGTCGGGGACAGATGATAGGAGGAGATATTATAGAGGATGTTGGTCCTACCTGAGACCGAGTCGTGACTTTGTATGGGGCACTTTGGTTTCCTTTTCCCACGCCTCGTCTTTCCCTTTGAGGGCGTCTTGGTCCTAAAAAAGAAAAAGAGGAAGACCCCCGAGACTGGCTATGATCACTATCGGAGCTAGTCGAGCCCTGGTATGAAGCCTGGTATGGTTGTCGACGGTCATGAGATTCCATGAAACGCCATTTATAAACACGATTTCTAGAATAGTCATCCTGATCCCTAATATATTTGGATCTTTTTCTATCCTGCAATGTTTTCTTAAAGTCCATCATGGAGTCCTGAGTCCGTGTCTTCATCGTGTTCCATTCAGCCGTTGGCAAAGTGTTGGATAGTTGTTCCTCAATACTACGGATACTCTCACTGACATCCCGGAGTTCCTGTTGTAAGAAATCGATGGTAAGAATAATAATATCCATGGAGCACTTATATAATATGCTCTCGAATTTATCACAATAGGTGGTATTGTCTGCAAACAGAGTGGGACGTAAGGGAACTCGTAGGCCACGGGGTATTCTTTTGGCTTTATGATATTCCGCCAAGGTTATGGAATGCAAATCGAAGGCAATTTGTTTGCGGAGAATTTTCTCATAGTCCCTTGATCTTGATTCTTCAGCCGGAATGGTCAAAAAAGTGTTAGGAGTGGTAACTTTAGCCAACATTGAAGAGGTTTCCTCCTCATTATATGAGAGGGTAGAAAAAGACATTTTGAAAAAGTTGATATCAAAGAGGAGCCCAGACTAAAAATACAGTCAATGCAAAAGAGAGAGTCTGGCTCACTCTAATATAGTAGGTGCCTCCGAGAAAAAAATTCACAATAATCAAAATAAGCTCGGGCACACAGTAAAAAGTAAGAGTCCGAAAAACAATGCTTTTTTTGAATGCAGTAGATTTTTTATTGATGCAAAGGACTAGACAAATCTCAAATCTGACGTTTCGGCCAGCACATATAGGCCTTCCTCAGAGATGGTCTGTGATACAATTTTACAGAAAAGAAAAAAAGCAAAATTAGTACATGTACAGACACCCATACATTATGCACACATCCTAGTGTGAAGATAAACATGTTAGCATCAATAGACATATATATACACTGATAGTAGAAAAAACAGGTACATTGCGAAAAAATTATATCATACGAGATGTATTGAGTACAGAAATACATATAAATAGAGAAGGTTCATACTACTGAAGACCCTCCTAACTTGGACAATATAGAAAAGTGGGGCATACCTATATGAAAAAATGGAAGGGACACGTATTCGAGTTAATACTCAAGGTGATGCCGTCATGATAAGCAGGAATGCCTAAAAATAGACTCATGTAAGCATGCTGAACCGGCTTTAGGTGAAGAATTCAGGTGAAGATTGAGGATATGAGTGAGACCACGATTATGACAAAGAGAGAGAGCAGAAGTCAAGAAAGAAATATACAAGAAAGTAAAACATTAGAGCAAACAAGAGGGAGAACAGAGGAAAAGACAAAGAAAAGGGAGGAGAAGGCGTGCAGAGGAACAGCGGAGAGGGTCAAAGGGAAGGGGAAGAGGGCACAGAGAGTAGTGATATGAGAGAAGTCAGGAAAAAGAAAAAAAGAAGAAAGAATAAAGAATAAGTACTATATCCCACAAATGGGAACAAATGTAAACGATACCTTTGTAAACATCAATAGCTCCAATGGATTATACCCCGGTAGTCTATAGCTACCAGTGGGAATCAGTATGATTGATACTATAAAAGAGATGTGTGAGTTATACATAATGCCATATATCCACCATAATGATGTGAGCCGTAATTATTTGTGAAGTATGTACATACCTAATGGAGAAATATAAGATGGCAGAACTGCCAGTATGGCACGTGCTTGTGATCAAAGTATGTCAAAGTGGACAAAGTCCACTAGTAACACTCTCATATGATAGGGGAATCATGTAGCCAAAAGGTCACACATACCGCTCAATGGGACTATTGTGCTCCATGGATATTATTATTCTTACCATCGATTTCTTACAACAGGAACTCCGGGATGTCAGTGAGAGTATCCGTAGTATTGAGGAACAACTATCCAACACTTTGCCAACGGCTGAATGGAACACGATGAAGACACGGACTCAGGACTCCATGATGGACTTTAAGAAAACATTGCAGGATAGAAAAAGATCCAAATATATTAGGGATCAGGATGACTATTCTAGAAATCGTGTTTATAAATGGCGTTTCATGGAATCTCATGACCGTCGACAACCATACCAGGCTTCATACCAGGGCTCGACTAGCTCCGATAGTGATCATAGCCAGTCTCGGGGGTCTTCCTCTTTTTCTTTTTTAGGACCAAGACGCCCTCAAAGGGAAAGACGAGGCGTGGGAAAAGGAAACCAAAGTGCCCCATACAAAGTCACGACTCGGTCTCAGGTAGGACCAACATCCTCTATAATATCTCCTCCTATCATCTGTCCCCGACAGAGTCCGAGGTTCTGCAGAAGGGTCTTTCCTTTTGCCCCACCCCCACCTTCAACGAATTTACCCTTGATCAGGAACTCAGGAGGTTCTTTCGGTCCCTCAGACTCAAGACCCATTTCCAGTCCCTAGATACTAGCAATCAGGTGGTACATACAGCCACCCCGGGAATGTTCCATCTTAAGGACCTCAATCTAATGACACGTAGTTCTTTTCAACCACCTAAAACTTACCATCCGGTTGAGACCTTTATAGGTCTTGTTAGCTCCGATATACAGGGGGTTATACATGACATAAGGAACGGTCTGTTACGTGTTCGTCATAATCTCACACCTACAGAGTCTCAAGCCATTGAGGGCCTCAGGAGTAACCAGAAATTAATCATCAAACCAGCAGACAAGGGTGGTGCTATAGTGGTGATGGATAGGAGTTATTACATATCCGAGATACAGGGCCAGCTTGACGACCACACCACATACAAGCCCATTCCACGTGATCCTACTTCCATGATTAGGGAACTCATTGGCAATATGATCACGGAACATCTACGTCTTGGTACTTTGGATAAAAAGTTGGCTGAATTTTTGGTTAAAGAATCTCCTATAACACCAGTATTCTATACTTTACCTAAAATTCACAAGAATCTAAATCGACCACCTGGACGGCCCATTGTGGCCTCCACTGATTCTATTTTATCACCCTTGGCCATCACACTTGAAAGAATTCTGAATCCCTTTGTACCACGTATAAGGTCATACATTAAGGATACCAATGATTTCCTACATTTTCTTAGGACAACCAATTACATTTCCGGCGATGATATTCTAGTTACCCTTGATGTGACAAGTCTATACACAAGTATAAATCATACACAAGGCATTGAGGCTGTCGATTCTTTCTTGGATCAACAAGACGCATTATCTATTGATCAAAGAAAGTTGGTCATTGATCTTTTAACTATAGTATTATATAATAACTTTTTTATGTTTCAAGATCAATATTACATGCAAGTACAAGGGACTGCAATGGGATCAAATGTAGCGCCCCCCTATGCTAACATTTTTATGGCGCATTTTGAGGACACCTTCGTTTACTCTCATCCTATGTTCTCGTCACATGTCATCGCGTGGCGGAGATACATAGATGATATTTTTATGATATGGCGCGGTGATTCTTCTAGTTTACATACATTCTATTCGGATCTAAATGGTTGTCTGCCCAATTTGAGTTTCACCTTACACTCAGACCTTCATGAAATAAATTTTCTTGATGTACTCATTTTGAAGTCCCCAAGTGGGGTCATTTCTACCGATTTATACACTAAGCCCACGGACAGGAACAGTTTGTTGCATTTTACCAGTTCCCATCCCAGTCACATCAAGCGGGCCCTTCCAATATCCCAGATAAAACGAGTTGAACGTATAGTGTCTGATCCCCTTCTTAGAGGAAGACGCATGGCTGAAATGAGCAATAAATTTGTTGCTAGGGGCTATCCACAGCAGGTTGCCATACCAAAACCCACTACTAAATCATCTAGTTCACAATCAGGCCCTAGAGTACCTTTTGTAGCTACCTATCACCCCTTTCAGGCGCAAGTGAGGGGATCTATACTGAAACACTGGTCACTTCTAGGCAAAGCATACCCGAATATTCCAGAGTTCATCAATAGACCCCTATTTTGCAACAAGCGCCCCAAAAATTTGAGGGATACGCTAGTACGGGCAGATATTGGCTCACAAAAGAAAGAGAAACGACAAATGACACTGCAAACAGCTCGTTCTGGGAACTTCCCGTGTCTACACTGTATACAATGTTCCAACATCACTAAAGGCAATACTTTTACCCATCCCCGGACAGGACGGATTTTTCACATTAAGGATTTCTTTACGTGTGATTCATCGTTTGTTGTCTACATGATCAAATGTCCTTGCGGTCTCGGATATGTTGGGGAGACTACCCAACATATCCGAGACCGGATCAGTAAGCACAAATCTACAATTAGGTGCAAACAGACGCTCTTACCCATTCCTGCTCACTTTATACAAGCTGGTCATACTGTAGCGCAGTTACGCTACCAGATCTTGGAACAAGTTCTAGCACCCAGGAGGGGGGGGAATAGAGTACAGAGGTTGAAGGAGCGCGAAGCTTATTGGATCTATACACTACAGACATTAGAGCCATTGGGCTTGAACCGTGAATATGAGGTTTTCTATTAACAATAATTTTTTAATTTCCCCACTGTGAAAAATCTTTCTTAGCTATTGTCATTCTTATAAGTTTCTCCTCTGTTGGCATTTCTTTATTCATTTCCCTATTTAAACCTTTGTGCTGTCTTCTTTTTTAATAGTACCCTCTTGTATTTATGCATGGGTTCTTATCATATGTCTTTTTATCTTTCAGGCGCTGTAAATATCCCATCCACGATCCCGTCACGGCACTGTATTCCTGTCAGCAACATCCACCATCTTCTGGACGTCGGTGTGCCTGCGCGTGCGCGGTCTTGGCCGGTTCTCCGGCCGGTCTGCGCCTGCGCTCGGCCCACTCCTTCCATTAGCACTTACACTCCGTGGCCGCTGCTTGCGCATGCGCCGATCGGTCTCTTGACCCTTCTGCGCATGCGCGACTGATGCGTTCCACGGATGCGGTTCACGCTACTTCCGGCATTCACTGTCCATCAATGGTTACGTGCACAGACCGGCTGTGGCCGTCGTTGGCGCTTGCGCGGATGGATCCTTGTGGTCTCTCTGCGCTCGGGCCACTGACGTACCACGGTCCGGTCCTGACTTTCAACAACAGGTGTTTTCTTTTAGTAATCGGGCACCTCTTAAATAGGCCCCACTTCCTGCCACCACGTGCACTTCAGGACTCATACCGGCATTCACACAGGAGTTTCTCCATATCAGGTATCAATCTTCTCTCTCCGGTCACCCTGGCTATTGTCTGAATTCTCATCTTGTCTTTGCTTTATCTTCATAGGAACTTATTTCATCCCTCTAATCTCATTTCCTGCTCCAGGACTGACTGCTTTCTTTGCATACTAACAATAAGGTTTGTCATTCATCATTAGACTTATCCCTATAGTTAATAGTCCGGGTGCTATAGATTTGCTCTTATATACTGTTTTGTATATCCACAGATCATAAACATTAAGCGCTGTGCGCCCTTGGGCAGTGGCCCGTTCTTTTAGTGTGGGTCAGAAGTGTTCTCACAATAGTCCCATTGAGCGGTATGTGTGACCTTTTGGCTACATGATTCCCCTATCATATGAGAGTGTTACTAGTGGACTTTGTCCACTTTGACATACTTTGATCACAAGCACGTGCCATACTGGCAGTTCTGCCATCTTATATTTCTCCATTAGGTATGTACATACTTCACAAATAATTACGGCTCACATCATTATGGTGGATATATGGCATTATGTATAACTCACACATCTCTTTTATAGTATCAATCATACTGATTCCCACTGGTAGCTATAGACTACCGGGGTATAATCCATTGGAGCTATTGATGTTTACAAAGGTATCGTTTACATTTGTTCCCATTTGTGGGATATAGTACTTATTCTTTATTCTTTCTTCTTTTTTTCTTTTTCCTGACTTCTCTCATATCACTACTCTCTGTGCCCTCTTCCCCTTCCCTTTGACCCTCTCCGCTGTTCCTCTGCACGCCTTCTCCTCCCTTTTCTTTGTCTTTTCCTCTGTTCTCCCTCTTGTTTGCTCTAATGTTTTACTTTCTTGTATATTTCTTTCTTGACTTCTGCTCTCTCTCTTTGTCATAATCGTGGTCTCACTCATATCCTCAATCTTCACCTGAATTCTTCACCTAAAGCCGGTTCAGCATGCTTACATGTGTCTATTTTTAGGCATTCCTGCTTATCATGACGGCATCACCTTGAGTATTAACTCGAATACGTGTCCCTTCCATTTTTTCATATAGGTATGCCCCACTTTTCTATATTGTCCAAGTTAGGAGGGTCTTCAGTAGTATGAACCTTCTCTATTTATATGTATTTCTGTACTCAATACATCTCGTATGATATAATTTTTTCGCAATGTACCTGTTTTTTCTACTATCAGTGTATATATATGTCTATTGATGCTAACATGTTTATCTTCACACTAGGATGTGTGCATAATGTATGGGTGTCTGTACATGTACTAATTTTGCTTTTTTTCTTTTCTGTAAAATTGTATCACAGACCATCTCTGAGGAAGGCCTATATGTGCTGGCCGAAACGTCAGATTTGAGATTTGTCTAGTCCTTTGCATCAATAAAAAATCTACTGCATTCAAAAAAAGCATTGTTTTTCGGACTCTTACTTTTTACTGTGTGCCCGAGCTTATTTTGATTATACGGATAAATATGTTGACCTCTGTGCTGGTTTGTTGAATGACCGAGACACTTATGAGGTGCTCTCAGGAAATCCAACCAGGATGTACATGGAGGAATTAAGGACAATTCTTGATGAGGGATTGACCATGGAAGTCATTGACAAGTCTGAATACGACTTTCTATACCAGAAAAACCCTGTCATGGCAACCTTCTATTGCCTCCCAAAAGTGTATATAGGGTTGGATCCCCTGAGGGGGAGACCCATTGTCTCTGGAATCAATAGTCTTACCCAGAATTGCGGCATTTACCTGGATCGTGTCCTGAGACCTTTTGTTTTGGCCTTACAGTCCCATGTACAAGATACACCAGATCTTTTGCGTAAACTAGAGGGTATAATTATACAGGCCAACACCACCTTGGGCAGCATTGATGTGGAGGCCCTCTATTCCTCCATCCCACATGACAAAGGGATGGAGGCAGTGAGATACTTCCTCTCGACTAGGGGGATTCAGTATCGACAGCATAATGAATTTGTCTTAAAACTTCTTTACTTTTGTTTGACCAAGAATGTATTTCTTTTTGACGGCCGTTTCTACCACCAACTCAGGGGCACCGCGATGGGGAGCCCTTGTGCCCCCTCGTATGCCAACTTGCTCCTGGGTTGGTGGGAGGAGACTATGATTTTTGTACAAGAAACGAAAGAGATAACACGTCATTTTGAAATTTGGACCCGCTACATAGATGACATTCTGGTTGTCTGGAATGGACCCAGGGATGATTTGTCTAAATATGTAGCGGGTCTTGACATGAATAACATCGGTCTGAAGTTTACCTCTGTGTTGGAGGAGGAGGGCATATTGCCCTTTCTTGACATATTGATTCATAGGGATGCTGAAGGGGGTCTCCACACATGCACGTATTATAAACCAACAGCATCAAACTCCCTACTTCGGTGGGACAGTTGTCACCCTGAGCATTTGAAACGGGGGATCCCAAAGGGGCAATTTCTTCGAATCAGAAGGAATTGCTCTAAAGAGGGAGATTTTAGAGCTCAAGCCAAAGATCTGGGAGATAAATTTCGAGAGATGGGATACCCCAAAACTGTTATCAACAGGGTGTTAGAGGAGGCAAGGGAGAGACCAAGACCGGAACTATTGATCACCAAAAAGAAGACAGATACTCAGGATGGATCAAATAGGTTCATTACCACCTTTGACAATGGCGTTGATGGCGTACGTCGTATTATTACCAAACATTGGTCAATTCTAAGGATGGATAAGGACCTGTGTCCGATTTTGTCTAAGCAACCCCAAATTACCTACAGGAAAGGCAAATCTCTGGCAGATCACCTGGTTCACAGCCATTTCGTACGAACAATTGAGGACAATTGGCTAGTTAAGGGTGCTAAGGGTGTAAAGAGTTGCTTTAAATGCTCAGGGTGTATTGCATGCCCGGTCATACAGGTCACCAAGACATTCAGGAGCAATGTGACGTCTAGGGAATATGCAATAAGACACACAGGGAGTCATTTATAAGATCGACTGTGTGTGCGGCCTTGAGTATGTTGGAAAAACCATCCGTGAATTCAGAAGGAGGATAGGCGAACATCTAGGCGACGTGGAACATCGGAGGGACACTGCTGTGGCCAGACACGTTATTGAAAAACATGGGGGTAACCCCCGGGTACTGAGATTCACGGGGATCGACAAGGTCTTGAGACCAAAAAGAGGTGGAGACTGGGACAGACTTGTCCTTCAGAGGGAAACGAGGTGGATGTTTAAACTTGAAACCCTTTCACCAAGGGGTTTAAATGAGCAATTGCTATTCAACAGTTTTATTTAGTATCCGTGGTGCTCCCGGCTTAATAACTATCCCATCTAATCTTCCAGCTCACCCATATGGAGATGGAGATCGGTGGCATCCTCAGTAAATAATTGATTTATGTCACCGTTAGTGTTATCTACTATATTTGCTAGCGTCATATCTACTATTAAGATCTTCCATACCGGCTGGTAATGGATTTAACTATAGTTATGAAGAAATCAACAATGTGTAGATTTACCATTGTCCCTTAGTATAATAGTTACCTTGAATAATGTCTCTAATAATTCCCTGGGATATACCTTATTCCCCTCATATATCTCATTAATTTACTATGTTCTCCCCTTCCATCGGCTGGCCACATCGCCCCTTACAATCTAACCGGTGGGAGGTGACCCCTATTGATAATAGGAATCCCCATATGTATGGGGCTTCCAATGGGAAACAATGCTGCCCTGATGGAATGACCAGCTGTCCAATTACATGTTTTGTTTTTGGAGCTGGTTCATCCCCCTTATGTGCAGCACTGGGACGGGTTGGTTCCGCCCCTCCACAAGTTACTGTTTACACGGGTGTCGGGGGTGACCTGTCATTTGGTATTGTTGGCATATTGCCTGTGATGGCGATATGCGGTTCCACTGTTTGAGCGCACGCCCCACAGCCTGTCAGGGGGATTCTGCTATGGGTGAGGGGAGGATTTTCCTCCGTTCGTTATGTTTTTCCCTGGGCTGTGGGCGTGTCTTTTGGTGGAAGAGTGACGGGACTTAGGCCAATGAAGCTATAATAAGGAGGTGTATTACTGACGATGAGGGAAGGTGCTCCCGGTCTGTTATGCGTATCCGGGGACGTTCCCTGGGTGGAACGCTAGTGGAACGCAAGCTTGGGGGACGTAATGAGGAGATACGCCTCGGGTGGGGTGGAGAGGGAGATCCTCCCCGCCCGTCACGTGTGCCCCCCGTTTGGAGATTCTCTCTAGGTGGGACGCTATTGTAGCGTATACCTTATATGATGTATGGAGGAGGCACACTATGGGCTAGGGGGGAGGTGTTCCTCCCCTCCTATCACTATTGTCTTCTGACAGTTATGGGCGGTCCCAGGGTGAAACGCACGCTGAGCAGCTTTGGATGCTGCTCTACACGTGCTGAGAACTAATGGGACTACATCACTATCTACATGACGCTAATGGAATTAAACATCAGGTGAGTTGTCCCTCCTGATTGGAGGAGCCACATTAACGCTACGTTTAAAAGACCCCACTTTTCACGAGCCAGACTCTTTGACATCTGAGGCATGTGAGGGCTGGCAATAAGGACCTGGTATACATCTAACAATATGTCCCCTGAAGAGTCGATGTGGACGAAACGCGTCGGGACACTAACAGGGTCAGCTTAGGGTTCCAACCTTGCAATTTAGATGTGGACCGTCCTTGTTAGGACGGTAGTTTGGGGTGGCAGGTAACTTTGTTATTTTGTGGTCTCCTGATTGGATAGGGAGAGTGAATGCTGGACTAGCATACTGAACCCAGGAATCTGAAGGAGAGACTGCCTGCCCACCATCTTTGGAAGTATTTGGTGAGACCATTCCTTTTTATATGCCTTAACATATGTTAATAATTATGGTATCTGACCATTGTCAGTATCAGGTGTTAATTGACAACTTGTTTTGTTAGGTATATTCATTTTTTATGCTTAGTTTTTCTATCAAATTGGACTAACGTCCGTTGATCCGGCATAATCACTTTTTGTTTTGTTTATTGTGTTGGTTTTGTTTATTTGTTTTGACCTAGTGGCCACCACCATGTTTTTCTAGATGCAGCATGATTTGCCTATAAGCTATCTGGGCATTCATGTTACAGATTCATGGTGAGGGCTTTGTGAGCTGATGATACATAAACTAGAGGAACTGTGTTCTTCTTTTTAGAACATTTATAACAAAGGATTTACTTTTAATGCTGTTATACACACTGTCATTGGGATTGCTATAATACATACTTTCTAGATTCTTCCCACAGACCAGTATTTTTATCCACACAACTTTTGCAATGAGGATAGGCAACTGGTTAGCAGCCATCAGTCATATGGTCCGTTCTTTTCTAGAATGAGCAACATCTGGGAAATATCATTAGACGTATTCTTCGGGCATGGTGATCACTTGGGAACCCGTGTCCATCAAACACCGGATTCTTCGTCCATTAAATTTGGTCCATGTTGTGGGTCTCTCAGAAACTATGTCTTAGGAGTCTTCAGGCCGCTTTACACGCAGCGACATCGCTAAAGCGATGTCGTTGGGGTCACGGAATTCGTGACGCACATCCGTCCGCGTTAGCGATGGTCGCAAAATCGTGCAAAATCGTTAATCGGTGACATGCTCCCCTATTCCCAAAAATCGTTGCTTCTGCAGGTACGATGTTATTTGTCTTTCCTGCATGAGCACACATCGCTATGTGTGACACCGCAGGAACTAGGAACCTTACCTTACCTGCATCCCGCCGGCAATGAGGAAGGAAGGAGGTGGGCGGGATGTTCATCCCGCTCATCTCCGCCCCTCCGCTTCTATTGGGCGGCCGCTTAGAGACATTGCTGTGACGCCGAACGAACCGCCCCCTTAGAAAGGAGGTGGTTCGCCGGTCACAGCGACGTCGCTAGGCAGGTAAGTAGTGTGACGGTTCCGAGCGATTTTGTGTGCCACGGGCAGCAATTTGCCCATGACGCACAAACGATGGGGGCGGGTACGCACGCGAGTGATTTCACTAGCGATATCGCAGCGTGTAAAGCAGCCTTATGTCCCCCTCTCTAGGAGTATCGAATCCCACAGTGTGCTCCTCAACTGTGGCATGCATTTGTTTACTGACCGTCCCCTCTGCTGGTTTTCTCAGGTTCGGCAATTCCTGGAGATGTGTCCTTTTCTTCTGAAGACGAAACATTCAATTCCACGTTCCCTGGGTCTACGGCACATCCAGTACTGCTGGTCTCTAGAGGAAGAGTATCCAAATTCTGATCTCTCTTCATATCGAGGTGTGACATTTGGCTCAGTTGGATTTGCACTGATTCTTTTAATACCGTGTAATTCCCCCCTAATTTCTCATATTTCTTTGTTTCAACTTCTGGGCCCAATCTGGCTCAATGTTAGGCAACTCGGAACCCGCTACTCCACGGCTCCAGACCACACTTATCATGACTGGGGCTTCTCGTGCTCTGACCCTAGTTTCAGCCCCTATTTCCATAAATCTCATGTTGGGGTGGAACCCATCACCCTCAAATTATTTAGAACCTCTGGACACACATAGGGAAAGGATTAAAAAAACTGCTTTTAACCAGGAACACCTGAGGAATGGCTTTCATTAAAAGTAATAATTGAGATTATAAACCATTCGCTCCTATAAATGAGTATTTGCCTGTAGATTCATGACGATGGTTAGTTACTGCAAACTCCGCTAAGGGTAAATAAGAAAGCCAGTTTGCCTATTAGACTTTGGGTGAAAGGTGTACGAATATGAAAGCTGAATCAGTAAACTAGCACAAAATGACTTCCAAAATGTTAATATAAATGGGGTCCACAATCTGACACAATATCAGAGGGAAGTTGATGAAGTTATGATCTCATTGATAAAACATTTAGCACTCAGAAGTGCAGGTAATGCAATAAAGTGAGGCATTTTGCTAAATCTATCAACTACCACCAATATTATTGTTTTACCAGCGAACTTTTTCAGATCAGTGATAAAATCCACAGACAGGTCTACGAGGAATGACCGAAGGTTGCAAATCCCTGGGCGGATTAGTTTGAGGGGTATTCAAACGCATACAAACATTGTAAGACAAGACATAATCCAAAACATCCTGATGCAATTTTGATCACCAAAAACAATAGCTATGTGGTAGTTTTAATACTAGGATGTACCGCCAGAACCAAATCATGGTGTTCAGTTAATATCCTAAGCCATCAGTTCAGAGGAAAAACAGTTTACCTGAAGGACAAGGGGCATTCCACTGTGCTTCTGCGACCTCCTTCTCAAGGTCAAAACATATTGCAGAAATGACGACTCACTGCTGCAAAATGGGAACAGGCTCGCCACTATTACCTTTCCCCTGAAAACAATCAGCTTTAACATTTTTCAAATCATAATGTTAAGTTAATATCCTAAATATCTGGCTGGCTGGACCTGGGCTTACCCTTTAGTGGGAGGAGCTTAACTAAGGCATGAGGCAGCCGCCAGGTACCACTCCCTGAGCAGTGACCGAGACTGTGGCAGCTGACCCCCAGGAGAGTAAACAGACTCAGGTATAGACTCAGGTGCAGGCTAGTACAAGCGGGATGGCTGAGTAGACAGGCATGCGGGTATAGACAGGTATAGGGGGTACTGCAGGTACAGATTGGAATGGGAAGACAGGTACAGGTAACGGACACAAGGATAACGGGACAGGAGCTCAGCACCTGACAACTAGCTAGCAGACTGGTAGCCAAACTAACTAAGAATGTTGCGCAGGCCCCTCCACAAATGTGAGGGTGCCTTAAATACATAGTGTCCCTCTGCCAAAGGCTGAGAGGCAAATTTTGGATATAGTGTGCCGGCCCTTTAAGAGGAGGACCGGTGGGAGTGTGTGTGTGCCCTAAACACACTCCCAGTAGATCTGAGCTGCGTGCAGAAGTCCCGGCAGGAAAAAGAAGCAGGAGCACACATGGATGGCTGTAGGGCATCAAGGGAGAAAGCAACCTGGCCGGGGCGGTATGTCGGTGTCCCTGCAGGGACGCCGACACTACAGATAGCTGGTTGTTTAGATTGCTTTTGTGGTGCTCCTTAGGCTTCAGTAGCCACAGGGCATTGCATTTCATTTAAGGTGCACTGCTTGGACTCGGGTGATGAAGGAGTTAACCACTGGTGTTTATATTCACTAACAAAACATCTAGCTATGAGTCACCACTTACACAGGAAGCCAGATTGTCTGGGGAATTCCAGGTTACCAGGGCAACAGCCACTAAGAGTCATGCCAAGGGTATGGGCTGCCAGAGGAAGTGAGCAAACACAAGTAGTTTCTAGTCAGTTCAGTTCAGTCAGGGAGCAGGAGAGAGCAGACAGCCTTAAGAGAGGGAGGAGAGCAAGGCTGGTCCTGGGGACGGGAGACTGGAGAACTTTGTCCCAGGACTAGGGGCCACAACACCGCACTGACTCTGCAGGAATTAGACTGGAATAGGGCGAGAGGTGACCGGTGGAGATGGTGAGACAGAAGAGACATGGTAGCTGAGGTCGAGCCTAACCATTCCCACAGTGCCAGCGCAGTCAGGGTGCAGATCCCTTGGTTGGCGAAACATTCATGGACTCTAAAAAAATCTGCAGGGGTTGGGGATTTCATGTCCCATCGCCGACCACCCACTTTCCCGGAGCACAGTGACATATAGGATCCGGGGTCGGGTTTACAGCCAGGCACCACGGCGAGGACCGGCGTCACCTGCACATGGGATGGGACACTTAACATGGACAGCGGGGTCCCCAAGTTGCTTCAAGCCACTGGGATCCACAACCAAGCGCAAGGAGGAAGGTCTCACACATTTCCACAGACACCGGTGATTGCCTCCTATTCACCCGGGACCGGCTGGAGTCCATCCATGGCGGCGGAAAACTGTACCTCCGGGGAGCTTTAAGAACTGTGAGTAAAAGGAACTTTGAACCGCAGCCCCAGTGTTGTCCTTATCATTGCTGGCGCCACCGCCCCGCGCTTCAGTGCCATTAGCCGTGCCCATCGCCCTCATCCTCTCTTGGGCTCGCTCCACTTGTGGGGAGTTGGACTATCTGGGCTGCGTTAACATCAGCCCTGGAGGAGAGCGACATCTCGCAGTGGCGGCTAGTCCTTGGCCGCACACCTCGGGTGGCGCTACAAAGCATCCCCCATTCCCATCCAACATTGCTCCTGGAAGAGGAAAAGTTGCAGGAAGGATCTACGGCGGAGGAGGCCAAAACCCCAGTCACCACTGCAACTGGTGACACGCTTCCCAGGGACCCTTCACCCTCCTTCCATCCTCCTTTACACCTTGCACCCGCTTGTTTGTCTTTTATATTGAGCCGACATGGCCACGGAGCCAGGTCAGGCCAGTAATAGCAACACCACAAAACCACTGGCCTGGGGACGAGTAACGCCTGAGGCCCCGTCGGGTGCTGCAGACCAACAGAATGCAGATGACCTGGTTGACCAGTGGAAAGGTACCAGCTGGTGGAGAAATCCTTCCGGAAATCAGCTGTCAGCGCGTCCACCTACTGGGGTTCCCGAAAGGAGGCCAACTCTCAAATATGGAGAACTAGAGCTACAAGCGGGTGGCACCCATGGTCCCAAGGGGCGGGTGAGGGTTTCCAGAAATCCCCAGCCAGAGATATAATGTTGGCAGTGTCATGGCCCAGGTCACATAGCTGCTCATTGTCCTTTTACTACTGTGCCAATGGACTGCAGCACAGGTTGTCACTCCTCGTGTTATGCTTATTCGGTCTGTAGTGTGGACTGTCACCCCGGTGAGGGCCCGCAGGCATGTACCATAGCTGTAAACGGTATACTAGTGACAGGGCTCTTGGACTCAGGAAGTTTGGTGACCTTGATAAAGGCCACACTTCCACACCGGCTGATACCTGGGAAAAAGGTGGGCATCCGCTGTATTCATGAGGACACCAGGGACTATCCTGTTGCCAGTGTGACAATAATGACAAACTGCGGCACTAAGTCTCATGAGTTCAGAGTGGTAAAAGAAATTCTATACCCAGTGATAATAGGGCGGGACTTCTACTTCTTCTGGGACGTGTGGAAAAAGGGGGGGGTACCCCATGTCTCGGAGGTAGCCCAGGTTACCCCGACCGAGACTTCATTGCAGTTGAATGAGTTCCCCCTGTGTGTGCTGGTTGGTGACGAGAACGAGACAACAATCCCCGAGGCGAACATTACAAAATGAGGGGTTTCTGAGGGAAATTTTGGGATTGCTCAAATGAGGGACCTTACTTTGAAGAGGGCCTTTGAGAATGTTACTGTTTTAAATGGAGTTGCTCAGGAGCCGAGGGTCAATACCAAGGGTCACCCATATTTTTTAAAAAATTGGGACTTCCTGCATAGGGTTGATAAGATAAGGGGTGAGATAGTATAACAATTTGTGGTACCAGGGCCCTATAGGCGTAGGGTGATGGATATGGCCCATTCTCATATCTTGGGTGGGCATCTGGGCGTAGATAAAACCCAAGATTGGATCCTTCAAAGATTCTACTGGCTTGGATGTTACAGAGAGATTGCCGGTCCTGCCACACCTGCCAGATAACTGCACCAGTATCTCACTTCCGCAGTCCCCTAGTACCACTACCCATAATAGAGGTCCATAGATGTCCCATTTGATGTGTGCTGCCTCGGGAACGACGAACAACCTGCGTCCTCAACAATCAATGATTTTTTGAAAAGGAACAACGTGTCAACGATGGACGATTTGGTGAGTATTTTCCATCATTAACAGTCACTTGTTGGTGTCACATGCAACGACGTCGCTAATGATGCCAGATGTGCGTCAAGGAATCCGAGTTGAGCAAGGCCCTCCAGATCACATAACGGAAGACATCAGTGTGCCATCCACAGACAGACAGGCTTGTAGAGAGGTTTAACACAACCTTGAAGGCTATGCTCCAAAAGGTTGTAAAAAAAGATGGACGAGACTGGCATTGTCTACTTCCATACCTGATGTTCTCTATTAGAGAATTCCCCAAGCCTCTACAGGGTTTTTTCTGTTTGAACTCATTTATGGTCAACATCTTCGAGGTCTTCTAGATATAGCAAAGGAGACCTGGGAAGGTTACACCTTATAAAAGCGTTATTGAACATGTAGCACAGATGCAAGAAAGAATTACAGAGGTGATGCCTATCATGAAGGCATCACCTCTGTAATGCCTATCATAAAGGAAAGTTTTATCCAGGCACAGGAAGCCCAGGCAAGGGTATACAATCGTTTGGCAAGGGGGAGACAATTCAACCCTGGAGACCGAGTATTAATACTGATCCCTATGGTGGAGAGCAAGTTTCTGGCCAAATGGCAAGGGCCATATGAAGTGGTGGAAAAACTTGGTGAAGTGAGCTATAAGGTTCACCAGCCTGGAAAACGGAAGACTTACCAAGTCTATTATGTCAACTTGATCAAACCGTGGTGGGATAGGGAGCCAGTTGAAACTACCTGTCTGGAGGCTATCCCTGATGCTGATATCAAAGATGTCATGGTGGCAGAAACACTGTCACAGGCCGAGAGATACTCCAGCAAAATCGAGACCTGTTTTCAGAATTGCCAGGATGTACACAGGTAGTAGAGCATGAAGTTCTGACGCAACCCCATGTGCGGGTGAACCTAAAGCCAAATCGGATCCCCGAGGCCCGCTGAGAACTCCTTTCCAAACATGTGAAGTGGATGTTGCGTCTGGGAGTCATTGAGGAGTCGAAGGGGTACTTTGGACACTACGACATCGCAGGTGCGATATCGGTGGGGTCAAATCGAAAGTGACGCACATCCGGCGTCGCTGTCGACATCGGAGTATGTGAATCCTTTTTACTACGATTAATGAGCTCAAAAGCGGCGAAATCGTATGATCGGTGTAGCGTCGGTCATTTCCATAATTTCGGAAGGACCGATGTTACGATGTTGTTCCTCGTTCCTGCGGCAGCACACATCGCTGTGTGTGAAGCCGCAGGAGCGAGGAACATCGCCGTACCTGTGTCCTGGCTGCAATGAGGAAGGAAGGAGGTGGGAGGGATGTTTACATCCCGCTCATCTCCACTCCCCTGCTTCTATTGGCCGCCTGCCGTGTGACATCGCTGTGACGCCGCATGACCCGCCCCCTTAGGAAGGAGGCGGTTCGCCAGCCAGAGCGACATCGCAGGGCAGGTAAGTGCATGTGAAGCTGCCGTAGCGATAATGTTTGATACGGCAGCTATCACAAGATATCGCAGCTGCGACGGGGGCGGGGACTATCGTGCTCGACATCGCTACCATCGGCTTGCGATGTCGTAGTGTGCAAAGTACCCCTAAGAGCAGGTGGTCTAGCCTGATTGTTCTGATATCAAAACCAAATGGCGAATGGAGAGTCTGCAATGATTATCAAAAGCTGAATGAAGTTTCCAAGGTTGATGCAGATCCGATGCCTTGGGTCGATGAACTGATTGAAAGACTGGGGCCGGCGCAGTATATTACCACCCTGGATCTAACTAAAGAGTATTGGCAAATTCCCATGTCCCAGAGTGCCAAAGAGAAGACAGCCTTCTTTACTTTGGATGGTTGCTTTCTGTATACTTGGATGCCGTTTGAGTTACAGGGTGCCCCAGCCATCTTACAGAGGGCCATGGATTGGATCCTAGCCCTCTACTCTCCAGTACTCTGCAGCATATCTGGACGACATTGTGATCTTTAGTCTGGAATGGGGAAGTCATTTGAAGAAGGTCCAGGCGGTGCTTGATGCACTTAGGAAGGCAGGGTTTACCATAAACCCAAAAAAGTCAGCCATACGGAAGGAAGAGGCAAAATACTTGGGCTACATCGTCGATAGAGGCCAAATCAAGCCCCAAGTGAACAAAGTGGATGCGATCCAAAATTGGCCGCAACCGCTTTCCAAGAAGCAAGTGAGGACATTTTTGGGAATTGTGGGATACCATCGGCGGTTTATCCCAAATTCTGCAATGATAGCCGCACCTCTAACAGACCTGCTCAAGGTTACAAAGACGGCGATGGCCAAGTGGATTCCCAAAGCAGAGACGGCTTTCCAGGAGTTAAAGATAGCCCTGTATAAACAACCAATCTTGGTGGCACCCGTCTTCAATAAAGAATTTGTGCTCCAAACAGATGCTTCAGAAGTCGGGTTCGGAGCTGTTTTGTCACAAGAAATAAATGGTGAGATGCATCTGGTCCTGTACCTGAGTAGGAAACTCTCCTCCACTGAGAAAAACTATGCCATTGTGGAAAGAGAATGTTTGGCCATCAAATGGGCGATTGACACTTTGAAGTACTAGCTGTTGGGACGAAGGTTTAGGTTAGTGTCAGACCATGCACCCCTGAGATGGATGAGAGAAAGGAAAGAGAAGAATGCCTGGGTGAATAGATGGTTTCTTGCATTCCAAGATTTTAGTTTCCAGGTAGAGCATAGACCTGGGAAACTACATGGCAACGCAGATTCCCTGTCGAGACTTACCTGTCTAGTGTTTGAAGGTGCCAAAACCCCCGGATTTGGGCAAGGTGGGGGGGGATATGTAAGATGGTCAATGGTAAAATCCTGGAGGGGAGATATTTTTCATTTATTTTATTAACTCCAGTGATGTGAAACCCAAAATGTAAGTTCCGTCATCATTATGGTGCTGAGAGTGTTAATCAGCCATGTTAAGAGCTGCATTTTTTGTGAACAGCCAAACAGATGGGTGGGACGGCTATTCACATATCTCCGCCTCAGAGAGTAGTTCAGGAGGTAAAAGCAAGACCTTTGGGAAAACTTGTGAATCTGTGCTTTGGGAGGAGGCAGCTTGCTTCTCTCTGTTGCTCTGTATGAACAGAGTGGAACCCGCAGTAAATGGACTGTGTTTATGTTCTTTAGCTTTCTTTTATGCCGGTATGACTGTTTTCTTTTGTGCTGGCGGTTTATGAAGTCCTGAATAAACCAGCTGAAATTTAAATGGAAAGCGTTCCTGTGACTACCTCATCTGCAGCTGAGTAAGCCGATCTACCAACACTGCTAGTTGCTTTTTTTTATAGAAAAATAGCAAAATAGCAAAAAGAGGACTAAATATCCTCCACAATTTAGAATACTCACAGCAAAATGAAGCAGTAATGAACTGCTCAGGCCAAAAAAAATCTAATGCACTACCAGGGTGCAACCAGACCCCCAATAGATGGAAATAACACAGGTGCAAGAGGAACAAATCACTCACACAACTCTAGAATATGGAGAGGGTGATCGCTGCATAGAAAAAAAATTGCACACTAGTGGCTTGCATAGGGCTCCGTTCACACTTACAGGCTCACAGTAACCCAGTCAGCAGCCTATTACACGCCCATACTATTCGATCAGGTGGGCTGCCCGATACTAATGTGCACCATATAGGGACGGAGTCTCCAATATGCAAGTCCAAACATTAAGGGGCCTGGCTGCACCCCGTATAAAATGTTATGTGCAGAAAAATAAATACACAATATCTGAGGTATTAGTCAATATTATGGCCAAAATAACAGTAGCCTACAAACCACGTCACGGTTCCTCATACTTGTAGGTCCCTACACTAATCTATATAAATAGAAAAATAGCACTGTTTGGACTTGCATATTGGAGACTCCGTCCCTATATGGTGCACACAGCCCGCCTGATCGAATAGTATGGGCGTGTAATAGGCTGCTGACTGGGTTACTGTGCGCCTGTAAGTGTGAATGGAGCCCTATGCAAACCACTAATGTGCAATTTTACTATTCAGCCATCACCCTCTCCATATTCTGGAGTTGTGTGAGTGATTTGCTCCTCTTGCACCTGTGTTATTTCCATCTATTGGGGGTCTGGTTGCACCCTGGTAGAGCATTAGATGTTTTTGGCCTGAGCAGTTCATTACTGCTTCATTTTGCTGTGAGTATTGCTTTTTTTATAACATTACTTTGACTCACTACTTTGAGCAGAAAATATACACTGCCAGACATATTTACAGGGCAGCAATTGAGAAAATGAATAAATAATCTACAAATGTAGTAATTATAACGTGTGTTAGTTGAGGAACACATGTGCCATTATTACCAGTGTGCACAATACTTGTTTTATATACCATTTATATAAACCTGTTGCACTTTCTAAGTATACCATATAAATTATCCAAAGATAAATGTTAGGTGTGGCTGACAATCCCAATTGTCCTGAATGTAACAAAGAACAATGCGTCACACTGCTATAACAACAGAATCCAAACATGTAAATCAATAAATAGATGAACATTAACCCCTTAATGACAGACCACGTTTGGACTTTAATGACCAGACAAAATTTAAAAAATCTGACCATTATCATTTTATGATTTAATAACTCTGGAACGCTTCAACGGATCCCAGTGATTCTGAGAATGTTTTTTCGTGACATATTGTACTTGACAGTGGTAAATTTAGGACGATATTTTTTGTTTATTTGTGAAAAAAATGAGAATTTGTCAAAAATGTTAAAAATGTTGCAATTTTCAAACTTTTATTTTTTATGCCCTAAAACCAGAGAGATATGTCACACAAAAGTCAATGACTAACATTTCCCACATGTTTACTTTACATCAACAAATTTTGAAACATCATTTTTTTTTGTTAGGAAGTTAGAAGGGTTAAAAGTTTATCAGCAAATTCTCATTTTCGAACAAAATTTACAAAACCATTTTTTAGGGACCACATACCATTTGAAGTGACTTTGAGAGGACTAGGTGACAGAAAATACCCAAAAGTGACACCATTCTAAAAACTGCACCCCTCAAGGTACTCAAAATCACACCCAAGAAGTTTATTAACCCTTCAGGTGCTTTATAGAAATTAATGCAAAGTGGAATGAAAAAAAATTACATTTTACCTAAAAATGTTGCTTTAGCACCAATTTATTCACTTTTACAAGAAATAGCACGGCAAAAATCAACCTCAAAACATGTTACCCAGTTTCTTCTGAGCGCGTTGATTGATACCCCACATGTGGTCAGAAATCTCTGTTTGGACAAATTGGCAGGGCTCGTAAAGGAAGGAGCAATATTTGAATTTTGCAACACAAATTTGGCTGAAATAGATTGCGGGCAGCATGTCGTATTTGTACATCCTGTTAGGTACCTAAAAAGCAGAAACCCCCCAAAAGTGACCCCATTTTGGAAACAAGATGCATCAAGGATTTTATCCACGGGTATAGTGAGCATTTTAAACCCACAGGTACTTCACAGAACTTGATAAGAATAGGTCATATTGAAAATGTTTATTTTTTTCACAAAAAGGTTGCTTTTGCTCTGCCCACGACTGTTAACCTGATAAATGCCACAGTCAATTTCTAACAGCATCATTTACTGCCTGATGGCAGGGAAGCGCACTGTTCTGACACCTCATCAACAAGTTGTCATTGCAGCCAGAATTTTGGGACTGTCAGCTCAGTACTCCTGTGAAAACCAGTCAGTGACTGACATTTAAAAGAGAATTATTTCTTCTATATATAGCAATGCTGTATATAGAACAAGTGACCAGTCTGTTGCAGATTCAAGTCCCCTAAGAGGACTATTCAATTAAGTACAAAGTAGAAAAAAAAATATTTAAAAATAATATAAAAAAAATATATAAAAGTTCAAATCACCCCCTTTAGCACATTAAAACTTAACGAATAAAAAAAAGTAATTAATTCACGTATTTGGTGTTGCTGCATTCGTAACAGTCTAAGCTATCAAAATATGAAATAAATTAATCTGAAAGGTAAACAGTGTAACAAGAAAAATGATCAAACAGCAGAATTGCATTTTTTCAGCTGCTGCAAAACAAAAAAAAATAATAACAGGCTTTCAAAGCAATGTATATACCCCAAAATAATATCAATAAAAACATCAGCTCGGGGCGCAGGAAAAAAGCCATCACTTACCTCTGTATCCCAAAAATGTTAAATGTTATGGCTCTCGGAAAGTCGCGACACAAGCAAGATTTTTTTTTTTTCAAAATTTTTTTTTCACCGCTTAAATAAAACAAAAACTATATGTTTCATATCTATGTAATCATACTAACCTGGAGAATCATACTGCCAGGACGGTTTTATAGTAAAATGAATTCTGGAAAGAAAAAAAACAAAAAAACAAAAAACAAATGCAGAATTTCCCAATTTTTGCTATTTCACCACACTTGTAATGGTAAGCGGGGAAAAAAATGCCATCGTATGATAAAATCAATAGTGTCGTTCAAAAGTACAACTCATCCTGCAAAAAAACAAGCCCTTATATAGCTATCTTGACAAAAAATAAATAGTTAAGGCTCTTGGAATAAGGGGAGGAAAAAATGAAAGCACAAAATTGAAAAATCATCCGTTCCTTTAATAACAACAAACAAAAAAACAACAAAAACATGTTACTCTGATAACAAGCAACTTCATTATTCTGCCAATTAGTGAGAGTACTACCAGTTGGACCCCCAGTGATTAGTAAAATATCACTGATCATGTGGATAGATGATAGCTTGTTTTCAATGGAGAACACTCTATAACTACATCTTTCTCACTGGTTAATAAATACTATGCCATGGGAAGAGTAGAGGTAACACTTGCTCAAATACTTAAGGTGGTGTCACACATAGCGATGCAGCAGCGATCACGACTAGCGATCTGACCTTATCAGGATCGCTGCTGCGTCGTTACATCGTCGCTGGTGAGCTGTCAAACAGGCAGATCTCACCAGCCCCCAGCCAGCAGCACGCGTGGAAGCGTAACTAAGGTAAATATCGGGTAACCAAGGAAAGCACTTCTCTTGGTTACCCGATATTTACCTTAGTTACTAGCGTCCGCCGCTCTCACGCTGCCAGTGCCGGCTCCCTGTTCCCTGCACTCCTATCCAGAGTACACATCGGGTTATTTACCCGATGTGTACTCCAGCTACGTGTGCAGGGAGCAGGGAGCCGGCACTGGCAGCGTGAGAGCACACCGCTTAGCGCTGGCTCCCTGCACTCCTAGCCAGAGTACACATTGGGTTAATTACCCGATGTGTACTCTGGCTAGGAGTGCAGGGAACAGGGAGCTGGCACTGGCAGCGTGAGAGCGGCGGTGCTAGTAACTAATGTAAATATCGGGTAACCAAGGAAAGGGCTTCTTGGTTACCCAATGTTTACCGTGGTTACAGCTTACTGCAGGCTGCCAGACGCCGGCTCCCTGCTCTCTGCTCACTTCAGTTCGTCGCCCTCTCGCTGTCACACACAGCGATGTGCGCTTCACAGCGGGAGAGCGACGTTCAAAAAATGAAGCATGACATTCAGCAACGTTCGGCGACCTCACAGCAGGGGCCAGGTCGTTGCTGGATGTCACACACAGCGACGGGACGTCGCTGCTACGTCACAGAAAATGGTGACTTGGCAGCGACGTCGTTGTCGTCGTCGCTATGTGTGACACCACCTTTACTCTCTAATGGAAATAAAGAATCTTCTCCTTATTGATAGCAGAGAAAACAAGTTATCTCCATATACAGTGTGTCCATCCATATCCTGTCGACTGCCATTAACTTGAGAACGGCGGCAGCTATAGGCAATCTAGGTAAAGTAAAGTAGCCATGAGCTACGCAATGAAACCACCTATAGCGCCACCTGGTGGAAAACAACGGAGTTAGCATTTTTATCTTGAAAATGGAATGAGATAGAGGAAAAAAGTGAATTACAAAATTGTAGGGCATTAGCAATTCAATACGAATCGACACCGTGCATACAGAAATGCAATTAGGGAAAGCAGCATAAGGCATCAAAGAGGCAGAATCAGTTAATATACACTTCTCAACTTTGAAATTGGAACACCAAGAAAGAAAAGTTTTGGAGTCACAGAATCAATTTATTCAGTATTGAGTATAAGCACCAAGTGTAGAAATCTCTGCTCTTACACACCTCTGCTACTATAATAAGGTGACTGTCTAAGGAATGTTCTACCACTATGAATGCACATGGGTGGAAAATCATTAAGATCTGTTGGCAGCTCGCTTTGCTATTGCTGACCAATAATGAACCAGATAAGCTCGAAGGCGTTGTCATGTCGAAAAACAGCTCCTTGGACACTTTTACATTCATCATAAAGGCCTCTTCATGGTGTGGCCCAGATGGTCTCCAGACCAATCCCTGGCTATCATTGAGTTCAAGACAAAAGCGAAAGTCATCACTGAAAAGGGTACAACCCCACAGCAGTCTCCATTGTCATCTTCCTCTGCACCATGATAGCCTGTGACACTGTTTAGTGATCATGGCTTGCTATGAAATATCCAATTTCACTTTTGTACAGAATTGTTCACTAACATTTTTCCAATCTGATTTAACTATGTGGGTAGCAGCATAAGGAGACCTTCATGAGGGAACACCACACTCACAGGTTTATGGTATGGGATGGCACAATTAATGGTTGCCGGATCCTTCTAGTCTTCCTTCAACATGCACTAACAGCGCGGTGTTAAATTTATATGACCATGAAACCAGTGTCCCAGAAGCCATTTTTTTACATGACAATGCTGAGTAGCATGTTGCTAGTGCTACTGTGAGCAGCCTGCGTAGCTTAAACTTTCTACCATGGTATGTAGCGTCTCGGGACTTGTCTTTTATTGAGCACATCTGAGACGTTATTGGTTGGCAATTTCAAAAGAAGCAGTCAGCAGCAGATCTTGAATATATATGAACTGAACTGCATTCAGTGTCGCAGAATAGTCTTCAGACAATCAATAACCGTACTGATAGCAGCCAAGGAGTATAAGTGAGGGGAATTCTGCATGTGGCCTTCATATTTGATTCTGAATAAATCGAGAGGTTTTGAAATTTTGTTCCATTTTTTCATAATTAAATACGTCTATCGAATACTGCGATTTCCATATGTCCACGAGCTTTCCTTCTTGATGTTGCAATTTCAATATTGAGAAGTGTATAATATTACAAAATAGCTTAATGAGTAAGATACTCTCTTTTATTTAATAAAAATCTACAGTTTTAAAATGGCATCCTTATAATTAACATATTAACTTTAGTTCTCCTCAGAAGGAGGACTTGCTTTTTCGGGATAAGATGTAATTTTCACTAGTGCCATTTTGGGGTGCATAAGGATTTTTTATTTCATTTACTCCATTTTTTGGTAGTAGGTATGAAAAATAAACAATAAATCTGATTTTTTTTATTTTTTTCCTCAGGTGGGGTGCATTACACTTTTTTATTTTACTCTATTTTTGTGGGGATGAACAATAAACAGTAAATCTGAATTTTTTTAAAATTTTTGTGTCTTGATCTTGAACTTGTAATACTTTGATCACTTATTTCATACTCTTCACTACTTATATAGTACAATGTATTATCCCACTCTGTCAGTACTATCCTAACAAGCAGCCTATTAGACCCCCAACTGTGGTGGGATCTAATGCCAATGATATACAGTTGTACAGTGCCTTGCGAAAGTATTCGACTTCTTTGAACTTTTCAACCTTTTCCCACATTTCAGGCTTCAAACAAAGATACAAAATTTCAATTTTATGGTGAAGAATCAACAAGTGGGACACAATTGTGAAGTTGAACGAAATGTATTGCTTATTTTAAACTTTTGTAAAAATAATACACTGAAAATTGGGGTGTGCAATATTATTCGTCCCCTTTAAGTTAATACTTTGTAGCACCACCTTTTCCTGCGATTACAGCTGCAAGTCGCTTGGGGTATGTCTCTATCAGTTTTGCACATCGAGAGACTGAAATTCTTGCCCATTCTTCCATTGCAAACAGCTTAAGCTGAGTGAGGTTGGATGGAGAGCGTTTGTGAACAGCAGTATTCAGCTCTTTCCACAGATTCTCGATTGGATTCAGGTCTGGTCTTTGACTTGGCCATTCTAACACCTGGATATGTTTATTTTTGAACCATTCCATTGTAGATTTTGTTTTATGTTTGGAATCATTGTCTTGTTGGAAGAAAAATCTCCTCCCCAGTCTCAGGTCTTTTGCAGACTCTAAGGGGCACTTTGCACGCTGCAACATCACAAGCCGATGCTGCGATGCCGTTTGCGATAGTCCCCACCCCCGTCGCACATGCGATATCTTGTGATAGCTGCCGTAGCGAACATTATCGCTACGGCAGCTTCACATGCACTCACCTGCCCTACGACGTCGCTCTGGCCGGCGACCCGCCTCCTTATTAAGAGGGCTGGTCATGCGGCGTCATAGCGACATCACACGGCAGGCGGCCAATAGAAGCGGAGGTGCAAAGATGAGCGGGACATAAACATCCCGCCCACCTTCTTCCTTCCGCATAGCTGGCGTGAACCGCAGGATGCAGGTAGGAGATGTTCCTCGCTCCTGCGGCTTCACACACAGCGATGTGTGCTGCCGCTGGAACGAGGAACAACATCGTAACATCAGTCATTCCCAATTCATAGAAATGACCGACGCTACACCGATGATACGATTACGACGCTTTTGCGCTCGTTAATCGTATCAAAAAGGCTTTACACACTACGATATCGCCTGCGACGCCGGATGTGCGTCACTTTCAATTTGACCCCACCGACATCGCACCTGCGATGTCGTAGTGTGCAAAGTGCTCCTAACAGGGTTTCTTCAAGAATGGTCCTGTATTTGGCTCCGTCCATTTTCCCATCAATTTTAACCATTTTTCCTGTCCCTGCTGAAGGTGGCAGGCCCAAACCATGATGCTGCCACCACCATGTTTGACAGTGGGGATGGTGTGTTCAGGGTGATAAGCTGTGTTGCTTTACATATCATTTGGCATTGTGCCCAAAAAGTTCGACTTGGTTTGATCTGACCAGAGCATTTTCTTCCACATGCTTGGTGTGTCATAAATGCAAAAAGGAGAATAGAGTTTTTAAAGTGCAAAGTCATACAAAATGTTTATTTAGACATGTGGTGAACATCCATTAAAAGCACAAAAAATGTACCCGGACCAGGCTCTATATGCAAATCACTAGGGATTCAGGATAAATAAAACATTTACAAAATAATAAAATGGTATTGTTATAATATATACCATATTGGACAGTGCTCATAACGGCCATATACCCTCATAATCCCATATACATTAGTGTATAAACAGTATTAGTTTCCAAGAAAAAGGCAAGTCCTGCACTACTCGTGCATCGCTGTTACCACGTGGGCTCACTCACGTATAGGAAAATGCAGCTCCAGCTGGCCATACGGATCCCGGATCAGCGTGCAGGTCAGAAGGAAGGGAAAGTTCCAATGATCCAAGGATAAGAAGAAACTGACCGCAAAGAAGCTGCTATACCGGTAAATCTTTATTCCAATATTCAAAGGTGCAAGATACAATCGGGCGGGAGGAGACCTGGATGCGGCCCCTCGCCGCGGACGATGGACGTTTCGCCTGTAATTAGGCTTCTACGGGTTCACTAGTTCCTAATTACAGGTGAAACGGCCTATATCGTACAGTGCAATAAATAAGTAATTAAAAAAAAAAACGATGTGCAGTCAATTTTGATACCCAGCCAAGATAAAGCCTCACAGCTGAGGGGTGGTATTCTCAAGCTGAGGGGACCCACGTTATTGGGAGCCCCCCAGCCTAAGCTTTTCAGACAGCAGCCGCCCAGAATTGCCGCATCCATTAGATGTGACAGTCCCGGGACTTTACCCGGCTCATCCCAATTGCCCTGATGCGGTGGCAATCGGGGTTATAAGGAGTTAATGGCAGCCCATAGCAACCACTAAGTCCTAGATTAGTAATGGCAGGTGCTTACCCGAGACATCCTTCCTCACTAATCTGTAAGTGAAATGAAATAAACACAAACACCAAAATAATACTTTATTTGGAATAATAGACAAAAAATCCACCTTCTTTCACCACTTTATTAACCCCAACACAACCCTCCAGGTCCGACGTAATCCACACAAGGTCCTATGACACTTCCAGCACTGCTACATATCTGAAACTCACAGCGAGCACCATAGAACAGGACTGCCCGCTGTGAAGTTCCAGTCACAACTGAAGTGAGCCGCATGCTCAGCGGTGACATCACTCAGGTTAGCCATGGCCCCAGCATGGCCACGGCCTCCACCTGGGACAGCAAATCACCTGAGTGACGTCCCGCTGCTCACTTCAGTCACTCAGGTGATTTGTTGTCACAGTTGGAGGACTCCAGCTGTGGCTGTGGATAACCTTAGTGATGTCCCCGCTTATCGCAGGACTCACTTCAGCTGCTGGCTGGAGCTCACAGTGGGCAGTCTTGTTCTATGGTCGCTCACTATGATTGTCAGATGTAGAAGAGCTGGAAGCGTCGTGGGACCTAATCTGGATTACGTCGGACCTGGAGGGGTGTTTGGAGGGTTAATAAAGTGGTGAAAGAGGGGGCTTTTTTGTATTTTATTTCAAATAAAGGATTTTTTGGGTGTTTGTGTTTATTTACTTTCACTTACAGATTAGTGATGGGGTGTCTCATAGACGCCTGCCATCACTAAGCTAGAGCTTAATAGCAGGTGTGGGCTGTTATTAACTCATTATTACCCAAATTGCCACCGCACCAGGGCAACGGGGAGAGCCGGGCCTAGCGCCAGAATTGGCACATCTTATGGATGTGCCACTTCTGGGGCGACTGTGGGCTGCTATTAGGCTGGAAAGGGCCAAATAACGATGGCCCTTCCCACCCTAATAACATCAGCCCCCAGTTGTCTGCTGTACCTTGACTGGTTTAAAAAAAATGGGGGGGACCCCATGCCATTTTTATTTTTTATTTTTTTAATAAATCAAATAATTTAAAAAAAAAAAAAAAAAAAGCTTGGGATTCCCTCAAGATTTTATAACCAGCCAAGGTGCAGCACATAGCTGAGGGTTGTAGCCTGCAGCTGCTGCTGTTCCTGTTCTGGGTCTGAAAAATGGGGGGGGGCCCATGTCATTTTTTTAACAAAAATCTTTTTAAAAAGCAGGTAGCCAAGCTAGCTATCCCTCTATCAAGCTATTCTGTTATTTCTATCTATTCTAGAAGTTCTTTCTATTATCTATATATTATCTGTTATCTATTATCTATTATCTGTTATCTATCTATTATCTATCTACCTATAATCTATCATCCATCTACTAGCTATCTAGTATCCTATCCTATCATGTTTTGTTTCTCCTTTTAAAAAACGCATTAGCAAAAATGTGGGAAAAATGTCATGCGTTTTGTGGGCCACAAGCTGCATTTTCTGAGACCACAGAAAAAAAATACACTCAAGATGCAATCAGAAAAAAGATGCCAAGTGTGAACATAGCCTCAATGCTCTCCTTATTGAAAGTATATGACCGCTGAGCAAAGTTGATGAGAGTTCATCTGGGGATCTGGGAGAGACAGTTGTCAGACAGTTATCTAAGGTGTATGGGCATTTGAATTCATAAATGAATAATACTTTATACCACTGTCCTTTTGTCAAGACAAGCAAAACGTTTTGAGGAGGTAATGTTGGCCTAGATAAAGCTAAGGAAGCAGCTACGAACCTCTACATGGAATGAGATGCAAAACGTTTCACTGGATTATTACTATCCCATTTGATTCAACAAAATCTACATTCTAATTTGCATTGAATGGGTTTGTGTTGCCAACTGGATAATTACAACTATAAACAATTACATGTCTCGACACAGCCATTTTGTTTCTCAAGACCAGTTCCACAAATTAATAAAAGGCAAGGGACAGTGTTAGTCACTCTGGGCTGAACATACAGAATGAATATTATGACCAATTAATTACGCAAATATTATTACGTTAAATGACTCAGACTTAAAAGCTTCCATAGTACACTTACAGCACAATTCTATAATATGTAAATGTGCTTAAAATAATTATAGGTGTCACTTTCAGTGTTAGACTCGAGTTATACTTGTGGGTATTCGCCTATTGGAGGCGGACACCCGATGTAGTAGATTGCTGGTCAGGGCAGTGCAATGCGATTCTCATGTGAGTCACACGCAAGTCTGACTCCAGCCTAAACGACCTTATTCAGGGTTGAACTCAGTTAAACCAACTCTTAATTTTTTTTTTTTTTTTATAGATTCTTTATTGTTTTTTTTGGGGAATGCTGAACCAATATGGGGATAGCAACTTCTGGATGTCCTCATATAAATATCTACCATAACATTAAATGATTGTTGCAAAAATATACAGCTCCAAATTCGCAGTATAGACATTAAAGGCCGCTTTACACGCTACGACATCGCTGGCAATTGCTAGCGATGTCGAGTGCGAAAGCACCCGCCCCATCGTACATGCGATATCGTGTGATCGCTGCCGTAGCGCACATTATCTCTACAGCAGCGTCACATGCACATACCTGCTCTGCGACGTCGCTGTGACCGGCGAACCGCCTCCTTTCTAAGGGGGAGGTTCGTTCAGCGTCACAGCGACGTCACAAGAGCGTCACCGAACCGCCGCCCAATAGAAGCGGAGGGGCGAGATGAGCGGGACGTAACATCCCGTCCACCTCCTTCCTTCCTCATTGCAGACGGCCGCAGGTAAGGTGAGGTTCCTCGTTCCTGTGGTGTCACACATAGCGATGTGTGCTGCCGCAGGAGCGACGAACTACTTCGTACACCGAGCAGCAGCGATATTCGAGAATAGGGGGGCATGTCACCGATGAGCGATTTTGACCATTTTTGCGGCGATTCAAAATCGCTCATAGGAGTCACACGCAAAGACATCGCTAAAGCGACCGGATGTGCGTCACAAACTCCGTGACCCCAACGAGCTCGCTTGAGCGATGTTACAGCGTGTAAAGCGACCTTAAGAGATATTTATTAGGCTACTTTCACACTTGCGTTGCACAACTGATGCGATGGATCCTGCAAAACAACGCAATCCGTTGTAGCTTTTTTTCAGCGATTTACTCAACTGAGCATGCCCAGTTGTGTAAAGACGGATCCGTCACAGGAGTCCGTCAAATGATGGATTCTGACGGATTCCGGCACCATTGGCTTCCATTATAAAAATGACGGACGCCGATGTAATCCTGCACATTGCGGTTTTTTGACGCTCTGGGAAGCGCAGTAAAACGCTACATGCTGCGTTCTTTCCACCCGGCAGATGCAACACATCATCGGCCGGCGGATACAACGCAAGGCCATACATCGCAATGCATCGTCAATACAAGTCTATGGGAAACAGCGCACATCCGTTAACGGATTGCGCTGTTTCCCAAAGCGGCGGATTGCGACGGCTGCCAAATGACGCAAGTGTGAAAGAAGCCTTAGAGAGGTTGTCTCAGGATCCTATTTTCAGGACTACACAGCTAACCTGCCACCATGGTTTCTGCTTGCTGGTGGATGGTGCTCTCCTGAAGATTTAAGCGGGCTTTACACGCTACGATATATCTAACGAGATGTCGGCGGGGTCACGTCGTAAGTGATGCACATCCGGCATTGTTAGTGATATCGTAGCGCGTGACAGCTATGAACGAGCAGAAATACTCACTTTCTCGTTCATCGCTGACACGTCGCTAATTTTCTAAAATTCACACGTCCTGTTGTTTATCATACCCGGGGCAGCACACATCGCTCCGTGTGACACCCCGGGAACGATGAACACAGCTTACCTGCATCCCGCCGGCAATGCGGAAGGAAGGAGGTGGGCGGGATGTTTACGTCCCGCTCATCTCCGCCCCTCCGCTTCTATTGGCCGGCCGCTGTGTGACATCGCTGTGACGCCGAACGTCCCTCCCCCTTCAGGAAGTGGATGTTCGCCACCCACAGCGAGGTCATTTGGAAGGTAAGTACGTGTGACGGGGGTTACAGCATTGTGCGACACAGGCAACAAATTGCCCGTGCCGCACAAACGATGGGGGCGGGTGCGATCGCAAATGCAATCGCACGAGAAATTGTAAGGTGTAAAGCAGGCTTAACACTTTGAGTAAGCAGCAAGGTTGAGTCGCCAGCCAAAACTTTGCAGTCTCTGCTGGAGTAGAGAAGTGTAGTTGCAATGAAGCTGACAGGATCTGGCAATCCAGGAAGTTTCAGATCAGTGCTTGCAAACAGGGCTGCCACTAGGAATTTTAGGGCCCCATACTGGCAACATTTTTGGGCCCCCTTGAGACTCCACCCAGGCTCCACCCCAGCCCTCAAACCTTCCACAGTCTCACCGCCACTCTTAGAAAAACATGTATATGTACAGTACAGACCAATAGTTTGGACACACCTTCTCATTCAAAGAGTTTTCTTTATTTTCATGACTGAAAAGTGTAGATTCACATTGAAGGCATCAAAACTATGAATTAAAACATGTGGAATGAAATACTTAACAAAAAAGTGTGAAACAACTGAAAATATGTCTTATATTCTAGGTTCTTCAAAGTAGCCACCTTTTTCTTTGATTACTGCTTTGCACACTCTTGGCAGTCTCTTGATGAGCTTCAAGAAGTAGTCACCGGAAATGGTTATCACTTCACAGGTGTGCCCTGTCAGGTTTAATAAGTGGGAATTCTTGTCTTATAAATGAGGTTGGGACCATCAGTTGTGCTGTGCAGAAGTCTGGTGGATACACAGCTGATAGTCCTACTGAATAGACTGTTAGAATTTGTATTATGGCAAGAAAAAAGCAGCTAAGTAAAGAAAAACGAGCGGCCATCATTACTTTAAGAAATGAAGGTCAGTCAGTCCGAAAAATTGGGAAAACTTTGAAAGTGTTTGCAAGTACAGTGGCAAAAACCATCAAATGCTACAAAGAAACTGGCTCACATGAGGACCGCCCCAGGAAAGGAAGACCAAGAGTCACCTCTGCTGCGGAGGATAAGTTTATCTGATGAGTCACCAGCCTCAGAAATCGCAGGTTAACAGCAGCTCAGATTAGAGACCAGGTCAATGCCACACAGAGTTCTAGCAGCAGACACATCTCTAGAACAACTGTTAAAAGGAGACTTTGTGCAGCAGGCCTTCATGGTAAAATAGCTGCTAGGAAACCAGTGCTAAGGACAGGCAACAAGCAGAAGAGACTTGTTTGGACTAAAGAACACAAGGAATGGACATTAGACCAGTGGAAATCTGTGCTTTGGTCTGATGAGTTCAAATTTGAGATCTTTGGATGCAACCACCGTGCCTTTGTGTGACACAGAAAAGGTGAACGGATGGACTCTACATGCCTGGTTCCCACCGTGAAGCATGAAGGAGGAGGTGTGATGGTGTGGGGGTGCTTTGCTGGTGACACTGTTGGGGATTTATTCAAAATTGAAGGCATACTGAACCAGCATGGCTACCACAGCATCTTGCAGCGGCATACTATTCCATCCAGTTTAGTTGGACCATCATTTATTTTTCAACAGGACAATGACCCCAAACACACCTCCAGGCTGTGTAAGGGCTATTTAACTAAGAAGGCGAGTGATGGGGTGCTACGACAGATGACCTGGCCTCCACAGTCACCAGACTTGAACCCAATCAAGATGGTTTGGGGTGAGCTGGACCGCAGAGTGAAGGCAAAAGGGCCAACAAGTGCTAAGCATCTCTGGGAACTCCTTCAAGACTGTTGGAAGACCATTTTCGGTGACTACCTCTTGAAGCTCAACAAGAGAATTGCAAAAGTGTGCAAAGCAGTAATCAAAGCAAAAGGTGGCTACTTTGAAGAACCTAGAATATTAGACATATTTTCAGTTGTTTCATACTTTTTTGTTAAGTATTTCATTCCACATGTTTTAATTCATAGTTTTGATACCTTCAATGTGAATCTACAATTTTCAGTCATGAAAATAAAGAAAACTCTTTGAATGAGAAGGTGTGTCCAAACTTTTGGTCTGTACTGTATGTCCCCCTCCTAGTATATATCCTCTTCCTGGGCCCCTCCTGGTATATATGTTTTCCTCCTTGCTTATTTGTCCCTTTCCTGGTATATATGTCATCCTCCTCTTGGTATGTATGTCCCCTTCCTGGACCACTCCTGGTATTTATGTCCCCATCCTGGTTTATTTGTCCCCAGCTTGGTATATATGTCTCATTCTGGGGCCCTCCAGATATATATATATATATCCCTCTCCTGGGCACATTCTGGTACATATGTCCCTATCCTGGTTTCTGTCCTTATCCTGGTATATATGTCCCCTTGCTTGTATATGTCCCCTTCCTGTTATGTGTGTTCCCTTCCTGGTATATATGTCATCTTTCTTGTATAAATGTCCTCACCCTGGGCCCTTCCTGGTATGTATGTCCCCCTCCTGGTATATATGTCCCCCTCCTGGGCCCATCCTGGTATACATGTCTCCATCCTTGTTTACTTGTCCCCATCCTGGTATATATGTCTCATGCTGGGCCCCTCCTGGTAAATATATCCCCCTCCTGGGAACATTCTGGTATATATGTCCCCATCCTGGTTTCTGTTCCCTTCCTGGTATACATGTCCTCCTCCTGGTATATATGTCCCCATCTGGTATATATGTCCTCTTCCTGGTATGTATGTCCACATCCTGTTATATATGTTGCCCTCCTGGGCCCATCCTGGTATATATGTCCCCATCCTTGTTTATTTGTCCCTTTGCTGGTATATATGTCCTCCTCCTCCAGGTATATATGTCCCCTTCCTGGGCCACTCCTGGTATATACTGTATGTCTCCATCCTGGTTTATTTGTCCCCATCCTGGTAAATATGTCCTATTCTGGTGGCCTCCAGGTATATACAGTATATATATCCTTCTCTTGGGCACATTCTGGTACATATGTGCTCATCCTGGCTTCTGTCCTACTTCTGGTATATACTGTATGTCCTCCTAATAGTATATATGTCCCTTCCCTAGGCCTCTCCTGGCATACTTGTCTGCCACAAAAAGAAAACAAAAATTTACTCATTCTCCCCAACTACCACGTCACGCGGTTTACTCTTTGAGCTGCAATGCATTTCAGCTGGATGTATGCCCTCCAACACACATCCAGCTGAAACAAGGCACCCCCAGCGATTGTGCTATCCCAGTTTTCTGCTCACCGAGTGCTTACCTTTTCCTGCTTTCTGCTGCATCCTCGCCACCTCCGCAGCTTTTACATGCAGCAGTGTGATGAGGTCGCAGACTGATGACCTCATCACGCTGCTGCACGCTGGATGATGCGCCGGCGCCCAGCTTTGCTCCACTGATCTTGCCTTCAGAACATGGCCAATTTGCATGCACTGCCCTTTCACATTCAAATTAGCCATGTATGGCGGCCAGAGCCCTTTGCTGCGGCTGTGACTGGGGTCCGGTAAAGAGGTGAGTCCGACCCAGGCCTGGGCCTTAATAAAGTTAAGTAATTACCCCGGGCCCCCCTCTTCACCGGGCCCCATACACCAGTGATGCTTGTCATGCCCTGATGGCGGCCCTGCTTGCAAGCATGCTTTATTTACCTACAAAACTGGCCACACCTGGTAGACTGCAGTAATAGCCGGTAATCTTGACAATGACCTATAAGGTATAAAATCTATAATTCTTGAAGGCTATGGAATAAAGCATTATATTGTATGGAGGGTGATGGTGGGGTGCATCATACCATCTGGAAGGCTACGTAGGGCATATTACACCATATGGAGGGTTATGTGATGCACATTATACTATATGGAAGGCTATGGGACATATGCACATTATAATCTATGGAAGTCAATGTGGGGCGCATTTTACTCTATGGAGGCCAATGTATGTAGGACACATTATAAGGTATGTGTTATGATGACTGAGCCCTACCACTCACATGCCGTGTTTTTCCAAAAATAAGACCTCCCCGAAAAATAAGCCCTAGCAGGGATTTTCAGCATTTTCGGACAAGGCTTAAATATAAGCCCTCCGCCGAAAATAAGCCCTAGTGGCGGTTCAATAATGAAGTGTCCGTGCAGCTAAAAAAGTTACAGATACTGCAGGACACTTCATTATAGACAGCGGGCACCTAGCAATCACACTCACCAGACGCCGAGCGGGAGGCCCTGCAGTAGATCGCACACCCGCACACATTGGATCTCACACACACACAATCAGATCTCATACACAAACATCGCATCGCTTACACAATCAGATCACACACACAATCAGATCACACATGCAATCAGATCACACACACACATCGAATCACATGCACATCAGATCGCACACATATTCACCACATAAAGCAACACCGATTTCTTCTCGCCAGCAGAATCCTGAGAGGCTGTGCAGTGGAGCGCAAGGACCTTCCGCAGTGCTTGCTTACAGGACCTGCGGACACACATGACTTCCTCCCATCATTCCCTGCGGCCGGAAGCATTCTTTAACACTGGATGTGATGAATGTGTGTGTGTGTGTGAAATCTGCGATCTGCTGTGTGTGTGTCAGTGATCTGCTGTGTGTCTGCGTGTCAGCCAGTAGCAGGGGAGGACGGCGTGCAGCAGACACCGGAGATCACAGGGAGGACCTGGGAGCCACGCAGACGTCTGCGTCTGGTAAGTATGAGTCTCCTGAGAAGTGGGGGGGTCTGCTTTTTTGGGGGTAAACTTACCCCCAACCGTGTTTCTCCAAGAATAAGACCTCCTCCAAAAACAAGCCCTAGTGCTTTTTAAGGAGGCAAAAAAAATATAAGACAGTGTCTTATTTTTGGAAAAACATGGTAGGGATGGACAAACCAGGAGAAAAGGTAACCACATGTCCCTATTCAGACTTGGAATACCATAAACCTGACCCTCATTTGTACCTGTCTGCCCACATAGGATAAGTAGAGAAAAATCCAGCTCACCGCACTGCCTTGCTGGTATAATCTAAGACCCGCGCACGGAAGTGGTTTGGCAACCAATCAATGCAGGAAAAAGAGAAAAGTTTCCAGTGCCAGGGATAAATATTAAAAGTCCATTTTATTGAAAATTATAATTAAAAAATCCAGCAGGTAGGGCATAAATGTCGGGTGATCAGCAGAACAACGCGTTTCGACGCTCAGGTCTTAATCATGTTCTGCTGGTCACCAGACATTTATGCCCTACCTGCTGGATTTTTTAATTATAATATTCAATAAAATGGACTTTTAATATTTATCCCTGGCGCTGGAAACTTTTCTCTTTTGGTCTGCCCACAGAGGTTGGCACCCTAACATTATGCAATGGCACCCCTAATCAACGTTGGCTGACCATGGAGTGTCCTTATTTTCACCCTCAACTATAAACGGAGTGTAACACAAAACAACAATAACCATAAAGAAAGTGCAAACAAGCAAGGGGTGAAACACGGTTAAAAAAGTGTCACACAGTTATACAAGGAATACTGCTGAGACCCCAACAAACCCAAAACTAATCGTCCCATGTAATGAAAAACCACACTCAGGTATATAAAACAGAACTCTCTTTATTTGGAGATTTAATACCCAAATCTTGTCTTTTAATGGATGGTGGTCGGTCACAGCATCAAATATTAAGATTAAACCACATAAATAAACCACAGTAAACCAGTACAAAGCGTTATGCCGCCGCTGGATTCCAAGCACAGGTAGCTTTCGTACAAAAAACCATCAACGCTGTTAAATTGACCGCCAAGGAGGAGCAAAGTAGCAAACTGCACTCCGACTCCCACCCATAAAATAAGAAACACTCGATACCAAAGAAATAAATCAGCTCTAATTTGCGTTAAATGTATACCATCGGGAAACAGAAGCTGTGAATAGTGCGCTGCAAAGCGAATAAAACGTGACACTCCAACATGAAGTGGACTCCATGATCTCCAAATAGCAGTCATGTCGTACACGCGAGGAATGATCTCTGACTAAACCAATTTCCAAAAGAAACCATGCAACACATCATAGTGGAAAGTTGCGCTAAATGGAAGAGTCAGAGGTCATTCCCGGCAGTATGGAAAAACAAAATAAGAGGTAAAGAGGCACCCGGGAGATCCCAACTGTTGGTCCTTGATGCCTTTCCAGGGAACATCCAAACTCTGAAAAACCAAGTCTTCCATGTGCATGAGATTCTCCTGGCCACCCAAGATAAATGAATGACCAAAAACGATACCACAGGTTTGACACCATCTGTAATAGAGAAAATTGTTACAAACGCAATAAAACCGGTCTAATATACTTGAAGAAAAAACACTCAGCACAGCAACTATAAATATGTCAAATTTCAGGATTGGCAAGTAATGGCACCAATTATGAATAAGTACCAATCTCCTAGCCACGAGGCTGAGAAACACAAAGGAGCAATAAAATTAATATTTATGCGAGGGGTACTATCATCGTGGGGTAAGAAAGAAGGGGAAAGAAAGGAAGGAAAAACAGGTACCCAAGAACCAATATCTGGAGACTCGGTTGTTTGAGCATCGAATCCAAATGCAAAACACCCAATAACTAAATTGACGTTATCACAATAAAGGCCACCGGGGCTTGTTTGGGAAACAAAATTATATTATCCCACTTTTATTCCTGTAATTGGGACTCTGCATGTCTCCAAGTATGCAGGAACTAGTTCAATGGTGCAAAAACACACCTTCAAGGATTGAGAACCTACCTGAATATATGATGCAAAAAGCCTGGATACCAGTATAGATTGGTGTAAAATAAATAAAACAATTGCTAACTCATATTTCCTTTACTTAGAAATTTTGACTTCACATAAGCAGCAAGTATATATATATATATATATATATATATATATATATATTATATATTTTGTTTTATTTTTCTTTTATATAAATATATTTAGCAGGTTATTTCATTTCTAGAAACAAACATTTAATAGCGAATGTATGAAGAAACAGTGATCGCCCACACATACCCCTCTCACCATGTTTTACTGTGAGCTTACCATGTTGCACAGCCACCAAAAAAACGTTATCGTCTGTATTCACCACTTCCCACAAGAGGGAGGGAAATGGACTCTCAGGTATTGGGGCAAAACTCTCAGAACATAATGAAAACGTGAAAGTGTCAGCAATGATATTTCACCAACTAAAATGTACTGGGCCCATAACCAAATGTTGAAACCAAAGCTCTAAAGAACAATAAATATAATGAACTATATTACCGAGGGGTGAGGAGGCTATGACAAATGGTTTAAGAATCGCAATGCTGATGTTAGCGATGTCAAATAGTTTAAGAATTGCAATGCTGATGCTAGCGGGCCAAAAGCAAAAAGAGTCAACCCAAAAAAGTATCAATCCAAGTGTGGTATCAATGGGAATCAACATAGCAATGTAAGATGAATTTACCAACCCCTAGGACCCCGGAGACCACTTAAAACCCACAGAACCAACATTGTCTAAAAAAGATAAATTCCTGATAGTCGAACCCGGGAGCTGAACAAGGCAAGTGTAGGATGAAAGAAGCTCTCAAACCGTCAGGTCATTTCACTCAATACCATGTTAAGGGAAATGTCAACTATCCATTAGTGGGACCAGGACCCAGAGTTCTGTCTGTAACCCGCACACTTACCATTGAGCTATACACGCCATCACAGCTAAAACCTATTGTTGGAAGGAACAACCGACAAGGGAAAATTTAACCCGTCGAAAGAATTATCAACTGAACAAACAATACAAAAAACCATCAACGCTGTTAAATTGACCACTGCTGTGACTTAATACAACTTTGAAAAATACATATGAAATACTGAGGGAGGGAGGGTAGGACAGCAAGTCTCCAGGTCTCACAAGTGAGGAGAGGCAGAACGAAGCAGGAAGTAGGTTTATATAGGGGGAAGCAGTAGGAGGAGCAGAATTATTGGCTGCAACAAAACAGGGAGGAGGGAGAAATTAAATGGGACGACCAATTTAACCCTTTACAACGGGGCACGGCAGTCAGGGTGCACTCAGTCAAATACTGACGTGCCTACTGCGGAGACCCCAACAAACCCAAAACTAATCGTCCCATGTAATGAAAAACCACACTCAGATATATAAAACAGAACTCTCTTTATTTGGAGATTTAATAACCAAATCTCATCTTTTAGTGGATGGTGGTCGGTCACAGCATAAAATATTAAGATAAAACCACATAAATAAACCACAGTAAACCAGTACAAAGCATTATGCCGCCGCTGGACTCCCAGCACAGGTAGCTTTCATACAAAAAACCATCAACGCTGTTAAATTGACCGCCAAGAAGGAGCAAAGTAGCAAACTGCACTCCAACCCCACCCATAAAATAAGAAACACTCGATACCAAAGAAATAAATCATGCAACGATAGTGATGTAAGAAAACAATACATAGATAGAAAATATAGATTAGCAAAGGTGAGGCCCAACTTACTAGATACAACAGGACAGGAAAGATAACTGATTGCGGCCAGCAAAAAAACCTTGCAAAAAATACCAAACTCCTGATAGAAAAAAGACCTAAGACCACACGGTCTTTCCCACACTATATCAGGTACTCTTGTGCCAGACACTTTAGACAGAACTGCATATATAATGGAAGAAACAAAATCACAGAACAAATATTCAAAAGTGCAAATAATCAAAATCAGAACAGGGAGAAACTCCTTTCTCGCTGAAGGAACTGCCCTCTCAAAAATAGCAGAGAGCCAGATCCTCACATACAAGAGAACAAACAGAACAAAATGGAAAAAAAACACAAACACCCATAGGTGCAAAACCAGCAATTAGGAGAAGAAAACCTTGAGACTTATCTGGAGTGAATTCTGGTGCAGGATAAATAGAGGAAACTGAAGGACAAACTCCAAGCCATCTTCAGAGGCAGAAGCAACCATTTATCACTGGCAGAATGTAAGCAGAAACTGCTCTCCTATATACACCAGGCTGGTCAGCAATAGGACTTCTTGGATTCCCAATTAATACCAACACCTGTTTGAGTCACAGATTCAGACTCAGCTTCATTACCATTCCTGGCCACCAGAGGGAGCTCCACACCAGCACACACTCAGATGACATTCACAATAGTACCTGGAGGAAACCCACGCAAACACGGGGAGAACATAGAAACTCCTTGTCACTGTTGTCCTTGGTTGGACTTGAACCCCAGCGCTACAAAGCAACAGTACGAAAAACTGATCCACCTTCCTAGACCAATGCATCAGATCAAATATTCTATTTGCCTGGTCCTAAAATGGATCAGACAAGCAGTATATTCAAACACCAAAAGTCAGCCTTGATACAATATGAATATTGTGGGAATTAAATATAGTAAGGTGGTCTCCTAGCACAAGGAAAACATGTCACCACCCACTTATTCATAAATATAATGGATATTCTGATCTGTGAAAACATACGAACCAACTCACAAAAAGATCAGATAACAAGAGTAGTATAAGAAAAAATCTTTATTAAAGAGTAAAAAGTATACAGAGAAGAAATGAGGGGGTGTAGTAACAGGGAGGATACGCAAGATGGCATACCAGAGCAGCTGAGAGCAAAAAAAGTGTGCAACGTTATAAGGGAGCCACAATTAAAAACCTTATAGAGAATAGGAGGGAAGCCAACATATATTACTGAATCATATTCAGGCGGAATCCCAAGGCAAAGTGATACAAAAAGGCATCATGTTGTGGCAACCAAGTATTAGAAGTAAACACGCATACTCACAGCTGGAATGGCGCCAAGTCCCATCCGACGCGCGTTTCAGCGATAGCCTTCGTCAGGGAGGGGGGCGTGGCGTCATAACGGCAGGGTAGGTGTATTTATATAGAGATCCAGCCAATGAAAGGAGTATCTGGATCAATAAGGCGGCGCATGCGCTGTGCAGACCATCACAGAGCCCAAACAGGAAGGATGCGTCATCGTCACCTAGCAACCGGAGTCATCCCACTAGGAGTCACCGCTACACGTGACAAAAAGTTACGTGACGCGATGACATCAGAGGGGCGAGTACGGAGCCTGGACAATACAGATACGCCCACTGTATGAGCGCTGTCCGGAAACAGCGCATGCGCACTAGATCCAGATAAACCAAGACATGAGATACACTATCAATTGGTGCTCATTACCCAGGAAATGTATACATATATTAGTCACAGAACAAACCGGAAGTATGAAATAATAAATAACCATACACTTCATCAATTTGGAATAAATAGTTCTCATATATGAAAAATATATATAAAAATATATATAAAAAAGGCATACATTATATAAACATTTGGACAATAAATATATACATATATGTAACCCTACAAGCCTATAAAGAATCTTTTATATATATATACAAGAAAGAGAAACATTATAATAAAGAAAAAAGGGGTGAAAGAGTGTAAGATGTGTGAGAAAACAAACTCATTGATTAATGTGTGGAAAAATATATGTGAAAAAAATTCATCAAGCATATATGGATATATAGAAAAATGAGAAGAATGAGACTTCAAATATTACGATGGAGGAATGAAAGAGTGTGTGAATGTGTGTGAAAAAATCCATGAAATATGAATAAATATATTAAAGCAGTGAAAGTGACCTAATGAAGAAAAAAACATGTGAATATACGTAAAGAAATAGTGCAATAATGCATATAATAAATGCGTTAAGACATAATGATTCTTGAAAAAATATAAAAAATGCAACTAGGTTTAAAACAGATTCTTTGGCTTGTGTGAACTTCCAAGATACGTTCTGAGTCCACCAATAGAGATATAGAAAATTCTTGTCTTGGAAGTAATCAGAGGCTGGATGAAAAATGAACGGGGAATCATCATAATGTAGAAAAACTATGAGAAGAAAAGAACAATGTGAAAAACACTGAATAAAATATATGATAAAAAACATAAGAAAAAGATTAAAAAACCAGAGAAAAAATTCCCTGCCAAATATGTAATAATGATCAGAAGGATAAAAACCAAAGCAGAAATACATAGAGAACATATATACATGGATGCGCATCTGTGTATACATGCATATGAACGTATATAGGCATATAGGCTACAGAAACAGATTTTATATCAAAAAAGCCAAGGGAAAACTTTTTATAGGAATGATGCAAAGCTTAAATTTTCATTTAGCCCTCTTGGGTATATGGTATCCAAGGTCCAGATCCAGCGATTTTCGCATTGGGCCAATTTTTTGGCCACATTCCCTCCACGAATGTTCACAGGGACATGGTCAATACCGCGGACTTTCAATTGCGTCGAGTCACACTGATGGAATTTTTTTAAATGTTTCGGAATCGTCTTAAGCGACTCGATATCGTCCTCCTTTTCTGCCGCAATGATATCATGAATATGTTCCCTCACTCGTACTTTTAGGGCACGTGTAGTCAAACCCACATAAATTTTCCCACACGGGCAGGTGGCATGATAAATTACAGCTGTCGTAGTGCATGTAATATGATGTGTGATGGTATATGTCATATATGACGCCACGCCCCCCACCCTGACGAAGGCTATCGCTGAAACGTGCGTCGGATGGGACTTGGCGCCATTCCAGCTGTGAGTATGCGTGTTTACTTCTAATACTTGGTTGCAACAACATGATGCCTTTTTGTATCACTTTGCCTTGGGATTCCGCCTGAATATGATTCAGTAATATATGTTGGCTTCCCTCCTATTCTCTATAAGGTTTTTTATTGTGGCTCCCTTATAACGTTGCACACTTTTTTTGCTCTCAGGTGCTCTGGTATGCCATCTTGTGTATCCTCCCTGGCACTACACCCCCTCATTTCTTCTCTGTATACTTTTTACTCTTTAATAAAGATTTTTTCTTATACTACTCTTGTTATCTGATCTTTTTGTGAGTTGGTAAGCAGTATATTCAAACAGATTCTAACAGAATGAGACAAGTGTCTGCTATTACATTGTTTAGTAGCTACATTTTACTTTGTCATTATTTATTTTACTTCAGTAAGTAAAATTTTCACAATTCTTTACAGATAACATTATCACAGTATTCATTGTGGCACACAATCTAAATTCTCTATCAGTATTTGAACTGTAGAAGGAAACCGGAGAACCTGGAGGAAATCCATGCAAACACGGGGAGAACATACAAAGTCAATGAAGATTTGGGTGAGAGACACCCAAGTGTCACAACAGACTACTCAAAACCATTTACATCAGCGTGGTCTGCATGCTAGACAACCTGCAGGGGTACTTTTAGGGCACGTGTAGTCAAACCCACATAAATTTTCCCACACGGGCAGGTGGCATGATAAATTACAGCTGTCGTAGTGCATGTAATATGATGTGTGATGGTATATGTCATATATGACGCCACGCCCCCCTCCCTGACAAAGGCTATCGCTGAAACGCGCGTCGGATGGGACTTGGCACCATTCCAGCTGTGAGTATGAGTGTTTACTTCTAATACTTGGTTGCCACAACATGATGCCTTTTTGTATCACTTTGCCTTGGGATTCCGCCTGAATATGATTCAGTAATATATGTTGGCTTCCCTCCTATTCTCTATAAGGTTTTTTATTGTGGCTCCCTTATAACGTTGCACACTTTTTTTGCTCTCAGCTGCTCTGGTATGTCATCTTGTGTATCCTCCCTGTTACTACACCCCCTCATTTCTTCTCTGTATACTTTTTACTCTTTAATAAAGATTTTTTCTTATACTACTCTTGTTATCTGATCTTTTTGTGAGTTGGTAAGCAGTATATTCAAACAGATTCTAACAGAATGAGACAAGTGTCTGCTATTACATTGTTTAGTAGCTACATTTTACTTTGTCATTATTTATTTTACTTCAGTAAGTAAAATTTTCACAATTCTTTACAGATAACATTATCACAGTGCTCATTGTGGCACACAATCTAAATTCTCTATCAGTATTTGAACTGTAGAAGGAAACCGGAGAACCTGGAGGAAATCCATGCAAACACGGGGAGAACATACAAAGTCAATGAAGATTTGGGTGAGAGACACCCAAGTGTCACAACAGACTACTCAAAACCGTTTACATCAGCGTGGTCTGCATGCTAGACAACCTGCAGGGGTACCTGACCACACCACCAGGCAAAGATGTCATTGTCTCGTCAGACAAGGGCCCAGTGGGCCTCAGTGCTGTTAACTGATAAAAGTCCATTCATGCGGAGAAGAAATGATGGCCACCAACGATGTTGGAGACATCAAGGAGAGCGCTATGCATCAGCGAGATTGGAAAAGGGTGCGACGGACATAGTCTAGGAAAACTGACGGCATCAGTAACCCAAAAGAACTGACCGGTACCAAGCACGACGGGGTATAGGACCCTAGGTCAGGAGCCGATTCAATGTCCTGATAATTAATCTGGGAGGGAGAGTATCTTCACGAACTTCCCAAAGAGCTCAGAGATTGAAGGCGACAGCACCCTGTGTTCCCAAATATCCACCAAAACCCCAGAGGCCGGGGCCTTCCCTACCTGTGGAGGGACTGACACCTTACTGCTCCACACCATCTGCCCCGGTACTCCTTCCCACAGCGCGGTACTCCCATTACCGCAACCTGCAGGTGGCATCATGAACTTCTCACCTGTAAATAATCCCCTTTCACGGATTGGAGTGTTTGCCGAGCCCGGGTCCAGACCCCTTGAGCCACGACCACCCCGGATACGAGCACCCCGGTCTGCACCGGGGTGGCACAACTCTAATTCTTTCTGGCATCACGAACAGTATAAGGACTGGACCCATTAAGCCGGGTGATGTGCGCCTTCCAGAACTGTTCAAAACTGTGCTGTGACTGTCCGTTTGAATTGCCACCATTTTGCCGCCATCTTGCCCGCCATTTTGGTGCCTAAAAACAACAACTGCGCCATCATCCTCAGCAAAAGGGCGCAAAGCCGGAGCTCCGCCCCCTGGGAGTAACAGGATGTGAAGGCGGAGATTGGCGCAAGGACACCAGGACTCTGCAGAAAAGTTCCTGGAAGAGAGAGAGCAGCAAGATGTCAGTGCCAAGAGACTGGTCGCCTGAGCGTTCCGTGCCCGGAACGGCTGTCTGGATCGAAGAGGAGACAGAGCGGCTCTGCAGGAGGATGTGGACGCAGTCCCTGTTCCTGCTGGATAACTGGAGGATCGAGATGAGGAGTGTGGCCGCGGTGGTGCGGGCCCGTGAAGTGGAAGCCCTGCTGGTGGAGCGTGTAAGCAGAAGCCCAGCTCCGGTTGATCCGGCCTACCCGGCCGCAGACCCCGGTCTTCCCTCGGCCACCGTGACAGCCATGCCACCTCCTCCACCCTTGTCTGAAGCGATAGCCGAGCCGCTGTCCCCGACACTGGCAGCGGAGCCTCCTACCCCCTTGGATGACGAACAGGCCGCAAACGCCTCCGACCCTCCCACCAGCCAGACCACATAAGGCCGCAACGCCTCTGGTATCATCCACGGCCAGACCAGACCCGGCCGCATCCCCGGGCCCGTACCTCGGTATGGAGCACCAGGCCATTGCTACCCCGGCTGAGGAACAGCCAGTTCATCTGATCACTGCTGTAGAGGAGTCCACCAACATGCTGGTTCCGCTGCAGCGCGGCCCCCCGGTAGCTGCCGGGGCCACGGGAATCCGAACGCACCCGATTCCCCTGGAGGAGGCGGAACCTGAGGTCCACGTCCCATACTGGGAGAGACAACATCAGCAGCTGCTTACAGAGATGTCCGCCAGAGAGAAGCGTTGGGCAGAGGTTGCCGCCCACACGCATAGAGAGAAGGAGCACCTAAGAAAGGCTACAATCCGGGTCAGAGGACCGCGGTACTGGAGCCTGGTGGAGCGTTTTGATCCCATCAAGGGGTGGAGGTTCACATCTGAGCCTTGCTGCTGGGGTGTTTGTCTCCAGGAGGGATGTCGCAGAACACCTCCCAAAGGGGCACCCCGACCGAAAGCTGAAGCCAGGGGATATGGTTTCATACTGCCAGCGTTATGGTGAGCAGGGCTGGTATGCCCTGGAGGTTAGCAGGCACGCCATACAAGATGGAAAAATAGTAAAATGATAGCGGAATCTGGCTATCTCGTTACAGTGTTGTTTATGTTATTTAATGCTTAGAAAATGATAAGTAATGTTTGAAAATGCTAATTACCCAAATAAGTAACCTGACTTGAAAGTTTTATAATTTCTGCACCCGGTACATGGACCCTGTTTTACCCTCCCCTATTATTAAAAATGGACCATGGCTGCAGGACTGGCAGCAGCCAGCACGAACTTGTGCTTATTGTAAATCGTTGCACCTAGTGTGCCTACCAGAGTCTTCTCCTGAACCATCAGGACTTCAATCCTGTCACCACGGGCACTGCAAGGAACTCGGGGTGGTGCGACCCCATGGCTAGCAGTGGCACCAGGGGTTCAGGTGTTTTGGGTGGCGGATTGAAGGGGAAAGGGACAATGGGAATGGACTGTCGCAGGAAGGGGCTGCAGGAGAGTAGGCTGAGTCCCCAGCTACCGCTACAACCGGTAGTGTTCCCAAGTATTCTAGTGTTGGACTCTGAGTTTGTAATGTTTAGGTGTATTGCCTCCCCTGTGTGGGAAGAGTATCTAATATTTAATATGTTATCTTTTTCAGTTCCAGTTCAATAAAACGTCTGTGTATCCTGTAGCTCGGGGACGAGCTACGTTTAACCAGGGGGAATGTGACGCCCCTAAATATATCAGGGTGCCACAGGAAACTGCATCCTGTCACCTAGGGGGCAGGACCTACCCCCCCCCATGGTTCCAGGTTCCTAAGAAACCGGTGTCACTACCATCAGCACCACAAATCCCAATCAACACCAGTGGGTTGGTCTAGCTGGTAAAGGGCCACCCACCTAGGGGTTAGGCAAACTGGTGAGAGGGAAGTGAGACAGTCTAGTGGGGAGAGTTGAGTGAGAGCCCTCAAAGAGTGATGAGCTGGGGAGAGTGAGCTCCTGGGGAGCTAGACTGAGGTTGGGTCGCAAACGGTGGTCAGGGACCAGAGGAGTCGGGGACCGGTGGCAGTGATATTGGAAAAGCGTGCGACGAACATAGTCTAGGAGGACTGTCGGCATCAGAAACCCAAAAGAACTGACCAGTACCGAGCACGACGGGGTACAGGACCCTAGGTCAGGAACAGATTCAATGTCCTGATAAGTAATCTGGGAGGGAGAGTATCTTCACGAACTTACCAAAGAGCTCAGAGATTGAAGGCGACAGCACACCGCGGGGGATAGGGTTTTCCAGTAAAGCAGCCCACTGAAATCTCAAGTGCCAGCCATCAAGAGCACAGCTACACTATACATAGTGAGTGGGGCCCCAACCCAACAGGTTCAAGCCAAGGGGCCACAACAGAGAACTAAATTGTGCACAGAGGTGAGCTACGGATTACCAAGTGACACCAGTGGGAGCGGATATCTGGACGGGCTCCCCGCATTGACAGTGAGGCACAGAGACTTTGGTTTACCTTCAGTGTGAGTGTCTACTTTATAATCCTCATCCAGCACCACGACTGCCCACAGTGAGTACCCTGGGCCCCTGCATCCTGCGCTCCCAAATATCCACCAAAACCCCAGAGGCCGGGGCCTTTCCTACCTGCGGAGTGACTGACACCTTGCTGCTCCACACCATCTTCCCCGATACTCCTTCCTGCAGCGGCGGTACTCCAATTACCGCAACCCGCAGGTGGCGTCACGAACTTCTCCCCTGTAAGTAATCCCCTTTCAAGGATCGGAGTGTTTGCCGAGCCTGGGTCCGCATGCTTCTGCTTAAATGCCCTACTTTTATGATAAAATGTCACTGTAGCATGGAATTTTTATGTTTTACATATGGTTCACCTGAAAGCCAAATATCCATAACTTTTTGTGAGTAGTGGAAATTACATGATTAAATTTATTGTGCAGTTGGTGACCATCTCAGCTCTTAGCATACTATAGTCGGCTATCTTGTGAATCTTTACATGCAGCTATTTTCTATATGCCAAATATTATATTTTTGTTATTATTTTTATTTTCTCATTGTCCAATGACCAGTTACTGTTTTGCAATATTTTTATGTTTAATTTGTTTGTATGCATTATTGCATTATTTTTTCTAGATGCTCAATTTTTTCAGTAATGCATTTAATGTTTGGAGAGTTGAGAGGATTTTTTTAGATAATAAAATGTATATTCATGAATTAATCATTTATCATCTTTCATTCATTGGTGTGCTTATTAGTTCTGGATTTTTTGTGTTCCTTTTTTCCACTTCTTTAATCACTATATGAAGTTTTCTTCTACTAAGATTTCAATATACAGCGGTTGGACTGAGCACTGTGTCTTCTCCTCCCTGTCTGTGATTCCCTGGCTCTAATCTGTAAAGGGTGCTTTACACACTGCGACATAGCAATCTCGTTAGCGATGTAACACGCCAGATCGCATATACGTTTTGCCGAGATCGCACATATGATCAGCACTAAAAAAAAAAAAAAAATTACCTATGTATGATCTCGCCAAATCTTATTTGCGATCTGGCGTGTCACATCGCTAACGAGATCTCTAGCGATGTCGCAGTGTGTAAAGCAACCTTAAGTCTCCTCTGCTTGAAATCTTGGCAGTGACCTGTCATGCAAAGAAAGGAGGCAGCAAAGGGGCATGGGAATCACAGACAGGGAGGAGAAGACCCAGTGTACAGTTTCACCCCTGTGCACTGATCCTTCTCTCCTGTAACAAATTCTTAGTAGAGTTGAGCGCGGTTCGCGGTTCGAGGTTCTCCAGTTCGCAGCTCGAGTGATTTTGGGGGCTGTTCTAGATCGAACTAGAACTCGAGCTTTTTGCTAAAGCTCGATAGTTCTAGATACGTTCGAGAACGGTTCTAGCAGCAAAAAGCAGGGCTTTTTACAGCTACAGTGTGCAAGAGCCATCGCTGGCAGCCTGCCAGAAGCTGGTAACCAAGATAAACATCGGGTATCCAAGCAAAGCGCTTTGGTTAGTAACCCGATGTTTATCCTAGTTACGTGCAGGAAGCCCACACTTCCCCGCTCAGCTCACTCCGCCCCTTCCTGCACGCGGCAAGTACACATACACACACACACACTCACACTCACCTGTCCCCAGCCAAGCAGTCCACGACACTGACGTCCTCAGCGCCACCCACTTCGCACTCCGCCGCCAGCACACATGGCTCCGCTCACCTGCACTCTGCACACATGGTCCCGCTCGGCTTACCTGCGGTGATGAAGTCCCGACCTCAGCGCTGTCACTGTCCTCCATGGCCGCCGCTTGTCACATCACCTTCTCTCGCTTCCGACCCGAGACTGACTAGCGGTGACGTCATGGGCCTCTCGCGATACTTGGCTGTGAAGGCGGCGGTCATTGAACTCAGTGACAGGTTCTGTCAGCAGTGCAGGAGATCAGCGCAGGTAATGTACCTCGCTGACAGCAGCACTTGTCATCCCCTGCAGTGACCTGGGCTGACCCATTGATGTTAGCTCAGGTCACTGCACTGCTCTCCCAGCCAATGGGGAACATCCTGCTCTTCATTGACTGGGACAGTGTGGATCGTCATGGCAACCCCTTGGATTACACCAGACCTGGATTTGTTTTTCTTTCTAATAAATTGGTTAAAGAGAGAATGTATTGGGGAGTGTTTTTTCAAATAAAAATGTGTTTGTCGTCTATTTTTTTTTATTACTGACTGGGTTGGTGATGTCGGGTATCTGATAGACGCCTGACCTCACCAACCGCAGGGCTTGATGCCAGGTGACATTACACATCTGGTATTAACCCCATATATTACCCCGTTTGCCACCGCACCAGGGCGCAGGATGAGCTGGGGCGAAGCACCAGGATTGGCACATCTAATGGATGCGCCACTTCTGGGGCGGCTGCGGCCTGCTATTTTTAGGCTGGGGAGAGTCCAATAACCATGGACCTCCCTAGTCTGAGAATATCAGACCCCAGCTGTCTGCTTTACCTTGGCTGGTGATCCAATTTTGGGGGGACCCCTACGTGGTTTTTTTTTATTATTATTTATTTAATTTAAAATAACAGCGTGGGGTGCCCTCAGTTTTGGATTACCAGCCAAGGTGAGGTTGCCAGCTGTGGTCTGCAGGCTGCAGCCGTCTGCTTTATCCTAGCTGGCTACAAAAATAGGGGGAACCCTACGTCTTTTTTTTTTCATTTTTTTGGCTATATACAAAGCTAAGCACCCCTTAGTGCCACATGAAAGGCACCAAAGGGTGCAAAATTACAAAATCCAGGAGAGTGGGACATTATGTGTCTTTCTGCCATTATAATGACAGAAAAGACTGATATGAAGTGCACAAGCACAAGAAAATCACCAGAGCGCTCTACGCTGTGAAAAGCAGTAGAAAATGGCACTGGAGTGAACATCTGACCGCCTCATGTAGGATGAAGCTATGGATCCTGGGTAAATTTATGCATTTACCCTCCTTCAGTTTTTTTGCAGTACACAAAAAAAACGGAAGGCACACGGATGACAAACAGATGACATACGGACCGTCTACGGAACGGAAACGGATGCCACACGGATGCACCCGTGAAAAAAAACGGACTGTTTTTTGCAGACCGCAAAAATGGATCGGTCATGTTAATGTAGCCTTATTCCGATCTGCCGTTTATAAACAGCAGGCACAAATAAGTGAATAACGCCCCCCAGCGTCAGAAAATCTCCGGGGTTTCAGGGCTAGCTGAGACCCTAGAGATCATGATTCAGGACGGTTTTTCCGGTCCTCGCTCACGTGATCACAGGTATACACCGTACACCGATGATCACGTTACAGTAAATGACAGCGCCGGTAAAAAATTATTTATCTCCCATCTGGCATGAACAAACATGATAAATCTCTTCCCCGGTCCCCCGGTGTCGCCAAAGTGCCCCCCCTGATGCCCTCCCAGAAATCCAAGATGGCCGCCCGCACAGCAGCGCGCCGGCTGCATTCACCCTACTCCTCTGATTTCTGTCGCATGTGCCATGACACATGCGACAGAAAACTCCTCCCCAGGCCCTGCCAGGTCACCCCCTATAACCCCACCGGTGTTCCCCGGTGTCCCACGGTACCTGTGCAGTGTTGATCCCCCCACGGCCCTCTCCTTCACAATAGATGCTGCCGCATGCACAGAGCGGCTGTCAGCTCAGCTTCCTGTGTTCAGACACAGTGAGTGGTGGATATGCATCTGTAAGCTAAATGGGCGGCACGGTGGCTCAGTGGTTAGCACTGCAGTCTTGTAGCACTGAGGTCCTGGGTTCAATTCTCACCAAGGACACCATCTGCAAGGAGTTTGTATGTTCTCCCCATGTTTGCGTGGGTTTCCTCCGGGTACTCCGGTTTCCTCCCACACTCCAAAGACATACAGCGCTATGGAATTAATAACGCTATATAAATGAATAAATTATTATTATTACTGCAATGCCCTGCTCATGAGGTAAGGAACATAATTGATCAGGAGAGCTATATACTACATTTCCAAATGGAGGGATTTGCTTTTATAGTTTCCCTGCTGAATGACTACCAAACATGAGAGTCTGTTATACGCCACAAGAAAACACATCTAAATAGCGAGCTCTGTTATTAACTATTCATTCAGCTGGATAACTGGACTTAAAGGGGTATTCCATCTCCAAGATCCTATCCCCAATATATAGTAGGTGGAATAGCAATAATATCAGCAAATACCAATATTTGGAAATGTAGAATAGTTCTCCTGATTAGGCATGCCCTTACCTCATGAGCAGGGCATTGCAGCTTTGGTAGCAACCTTTTACGACATGGACTCTGTTGCTGTGGACCCGGGGAGAGTGAGTGCCTATTCATTGCACCCACACTCCTCAAATGAAGGGTCTGCACTCCTAGAAAATGGGGGATACGTTCCCCGAGTGTCTCCACCCCATATTCTAGACGGTCCAGAGTCGTCGTGGGACCCCTTTATTTTTTTTCTTACAATAAATTGATGAAAGAGGAAATGTTTTGGGGACTGTTTTTTCAAATAAATTTCTTTTGTCGATTTTTTTTTGTTAGTACTGACAGTTTATGATGTTGGGTATCTAATAGACGCCATGACATCACAAACTGCTGGGCTTGATGTCAGGTGACCTTACAGCTAGTATCAACCCGATTTATTACCCCGTTTGCCACTGCACCAGGGCATGGGATGAGCTGGGGTGAAGCGCCAGGATTGGCGCATCTAGTGGATGCGCCACGTCTGGGGTGCCTGCGGCCTGCTATTTTTAGGCTGTGAAGGCCCAATAACTATGGACCTTCCCACCCTGAGAATACCAGACCAAAGCTGTCCACTTTACCTTGGCTGGTGATCCAATTTGGGGGGGACCCTACTTTTGTTGTGTAATTATTAATATTTATAAAATAATTATAAAAAAAGAGCCTGGGGGGACCTCCACATTGGATCCCCAACCACGGTAAAGCTGCCAGCTGTGGTTTTCAGGCTACAGCCGTTTGCTTTACCCTAGCTGGCTATCAAAAATGGGGGGACCCAACGTCATTTTTTTTTAACTATTTTTTAAATAGAAAAAATTAATGGGCTTCCCTGTATTTTGATTGCCAACCAAGGTAACGGCAGGCAGATGGGGGTGGCAACCCATAGCTGTCTGCTTTATCTGCGCTGAGAATCAAAAATACCGCGGAGCGCTACGTCATTTTTTTTAAAGATTTATTTTTACAGCACTGTGATGTCCAGCAATCAAAATACAGGGAAGCCCATTTTGTTTTTAGTTATTTAAATAAATAATTAAAAAAAATATATATGGGCTCCCGCTGCATTTTTTGTATTGCTAGCTAAGGGTAATCCAAGCAGCTACTGGCTGCTAACCCCCACTGCTTGGTGTTACCTTCACTGGCAATGGAAAATCCAGGGAAGCATTTTTTATTTTTTTTGCCAAAAAACTACAAAAAAAGGACGTGAGCTTCGCCATATTTTTGTATGCTAGCCAGGTATAGCAGGCAGGTGCTGGAAGAGTTGGATACAGCGCCAGAAGATGGCGCTTCTATGAAAGTGCCATTTTCTGAGACGGCTGCAGACTGCAATTCGCAGCAGTGGGGCCCAGAAAGCTCAGGCCAACCTGTGCTGCGGATTCCAATCCCCAGCTGCCTAGTTGTATCTGGCTGGACACAAAAATGGGGCGAAGCCTACGTCATTTGTTTTCACGGGAAGCAGCGTGCAGCCTTCACTCCGTGAGTGATCAGTGCTGCTGGCTGTCAGCGGTAACAGCGGTAACGCTGACAGACGCGTTACCATAACAACGGTGCTCCCGGAGCCGCGGTTAGCGGTGACGTCACCGCTAACTGCGTTGCTATGGCAACAGTGATCTCCGTTAATGACCGGCTGTGTCAGCCGGTCCCTAAGGGAACGGGGAGTCGACCGTGTGCTAGAGCATGTCGCCGGTACACGGCGATACACAAATGTGCACCGTGTACCGGAGAGTGCAATCACAGGTCCTACATGACGCGTCATAGTCATGTGACCAGTCTGTAGCCAATGAGATAATAGCCACGTGACTGGTCACATGGCTATTTTGACGTCACGATAGGTCCTGCATCACTGCTGGCAGTGCTGGTCACCGGGAGGATTCAGAGATCATCGGATGGAATAGCGGCAGGAGACAGAGTGCAGGAGGGATCGCGGGGACCGGTAAGTGTTATGGCAATGTTTATTAACTGTATGTGTACATTTATAATGCGTTTTTATGTGTTTGTGATTGCCTCCCATTATATCGTATTGGTTCGAGTTCGGTTCGTCGAATGTTCGCCGAACTGAACTCGAACGACACTTCCGTTCGACGAACCGAACTCAAGCCGAACCACGGCCGGTTCGCTCATCTCTAATTCTTAGTCCCCATACTGTATATATTAGGTAGTCAGCCGATCACACTGAAATTAGCGGATTTAGTTGCATTTTGCCTAATGTGTATGTGGGTCTTTAGTCTCAGCTCCTTCATTCTGCTGATCAGTAAGGGTCAGATTCCCACCTATCACACTTTAATGCTTTAATGACCTTTCCTAAGGATAGGCTGTCAATGTATATTTTTTAAAAACACTTTTATATTTTTTCAGTTTGCTTTGGTTGTTCCTTGGCATACATTAAACAAAGAAAGCACAACAACGTCTCTTAAAAATAGCTGTTTCCATGAGTAATACACAAATTATCATCTTCCTCTAAGAATCATAGGAGTGGCAGAATTCTGCATCTTAAAGCCACACCTTTCATTTGTTGCTCATAATAACATTATAAATACCATACTTACTCATTTACTTTGCTTGCCTCACGAGCAGAGACACTTGATTCCCTTCCGTAGGATATTAGTGTCGTCTTTTAATTATGTATCAGAAATTGGCAATTGTAAGTAATTCTTTTTCTTTCTTCTTTGCTCCCAAATGTTATATTGTGTAGTTTCATATAGAAAGTGCTTGAAGATTTAGATACATGGACCAAGATGTTTGATGACCTTGTGGTTAATCAATTGTAGTCAAAGTTTGGACTTGGATTTGCTTATTGCACTGGTATGTAAATGTTATAAGCTGGAAAGCTCCATAATAATGGTTAGTGGGAGAGTATGTAGCAAATTGCATATAGGAAATCACTGATGTGAAAAAGGTTGCCTGAAATATGTCCTTAATGAGGTTTGCTATTGGTCATAAGTGGGAAGTTTTCACTCTTCTCTTCTTCTGACTAAAAAAAAAAAAAAAAAATGTAAAAAGTACCATGTCTCTAAAAATGGCAGATCACAAAATTAAAAATAATAGCAGTGGGAATATAATAATAAAAAAATAAATTGTCAATTTTGATCTCGTGACAGTTCCTCTTTAAAGGGGTTTTCCCACAAGCAAAATTAATTTCATAGTTAATTTCAATCAATAGATCTTTGAAAAATAATAATTTCCACAATTGGATGTGTTTAAAAAAATGTTCCTGTACTGTGATAATCTTATATATGTGCCCCTGCATGTGAGAATCCCAGCCCCCAGCTGCCTGGTTTCACCTGACTGGGAATCAAAATATGGCAGGAGCCACGTATTTTTTTTTAGATTATTTCTTTAAATAATTAAAAAAAAAAAATGGGCTTGCCTGTATTTTGATTGCCAGCCAAGGAAATTATGTCATACCTGGAATGAGACCATACATTCTGGCATCTTCCTTTGTTCAAGCCCAGAGTGTGTGTGACCAGCTGAGGAAGACTACATGGCTGTCCCCTCCTCTATAAGCTTTATGGCTGTGTGCAGTTCCTGCCACATACGAATGTATGGGCTGGTTTCAGGTTACTCCAACAGGCAATCACAGACGCCCATGCTCGGTGTCTGTGATTGCTCGACATCACAGTAGTGTAAAAATAAATAAATCATAAAAAAATGACATAGCGCTCTGCAGTATTTTTGATTCTCGGTGCAGATAAAGTGGACGGCTACAGGCTGCTACCCCATCTGCCTGGCTTTGCCTTGGCTGGCAATCAAAATTCAGAGAAGCCCAATATTTTTTTTAATTGTTTAAATAAATATTAAAAAAAAACAATTTGCGTGGGCTCCCGCCATATTTTGATGGCCAGCCAAGTAAAACCAGGCAGTGGGGGCCAGGAATCCTTAGCACAGGGTGGCCCAAGCTGTCTGGGCCTCCCCCTCTGCGAATTGCAGCTCCCAGCCACCCCAGAAAATGGTGCATTCATATAAGCGCTATTTTCTGCCACTTTACATGGCTCGTCCAGCGGCCCTGATAGCGGTGGCATGCTGGGTAATAATGGTGTTAGGGCCAGCTTGGTATTATCAGCTGGTACTCAGCCTGAAATTTATGGTGTTATGCCAAATTAGGCACATAAAAAAAATGTTATTAGAAATAAAACAAAAAAAAATGTAACTACTCCATCTTTATTATAAAAAAAATCCTTAGCAAAACGTAGTCCACAGGGAGAACAATGTCAGCTCTGCTTCCTGCTTCATCGCTCTGTACCAACAAGCATCTATACAGAGCGAGAAGCAGGCTTACAGTGATAGTCAAAGTTCAATCGAGTCCATGGCTAAGCCATGGACTTGGGTGAACCCTGAGGTCACCACGAATACAGCTGAAAAAAAATCGAAGTCTGCAGAGTGATTAGTAGCGCAGTGAATACCGCCGGAAATTAATGATCGGAAGCAGAAGCTGCTGGGAGATAGCGGGTCTGCAGGACGCGCCGCTGGACCGATACCCATAATCATTATGTTTTTTAATAATGTGCTTTTTTTTACAGCCCCTGGACCCGAACTGTAACACGGGTTTCCCAGGAAAACCTGTGTTTGGGACCTTGTGTACGAACACCATGTGTTCGGTATGGGTCCTGAACTTTACAGTTCGGGTTCGCCCATCCCTAGTCATAAGTAAGTAAGGTTTTATTGCATATTTATTTGCAAAGGAAGTTAAAGGGTTATTCTCATCTCCAAGATCCTCTCCCAATATGTAGCAGGTGTAATAATAAATAATAATAATAATATTTGCAAATACCTCCAATTAGAAATGTAGTATAGAACTTCTGATTAGCTCTGTCTCTAAAATCATCTGCAGGGCATTGCAGGAAATTAGGTATCCATGGTTATGACCACTAGGACTAACTAACTGTGAATATATGCGTGGTCGTATCCATGGATACCTAAGGTCCTGCAATGTCTTGTACATGAGGTAAGAATCAGAAAAAGTATCCTGCATTTATAATCGGAGGTATTTGCTAGTCTTATAATTATTATTATTATTATTATTATTATTATTAATAATAAACCTACTATATATTTGGATAGGATCTTGGAGATGGAATAACTGTTTAAGGGTCACCTGTCACTTTGAAAATGTGGCCCAAACTACTGGCAGTATGTTACAATGCAGGAGAGGCTAAGAAGATCAATATTTTGAGGGTAAAGACTTTCTGGACTTAGAACTCCAGTAGGCGGATAAAGTAAGAATATAATGAATAAATACAATCAGACTGTTAGTATTCTCAGTATCTCTTACTCTATAACATGATGCCCAAACATTTTGCTCAATGACATAGGTTTCCTTTACATGTCATAAGTGTATGTGATTTTGCAGCGTTTATAGTCTTTCACTCTTTTAGTTAATTTTTCCGAGCAGCCTGATGGCTTTACTACTGGGCTCTAGCTTCCTGGCGACTTTATGCAATGGAACTTGTCTTAATAGAGATGCAAGACTTTCAAACTTAGGTGAAACACCCGATGGTAAGTTTTAAGAAGATGTAAACCTATATAAATGGTTCAAACTATGAATACATTTCCTTATGAAAAATCATTGGTGCTACATTCCCAACCAGCGTTGGATGGGAGCAAAACTGTCTTGTTCTGTGTTTGGAATTACACACTATAATCCTGCAATGTTTGCCTACTAATTTACTTAAACATATAAATGAGTATTAATATATGACTTTGAAAATTAAATTGACAAAAACTAGTTGGCTGCCCCAACACCAGTTGTATACACATTTATTCTCTTAAATCTCGCAATATGAAATTTTCTGTTAGAGAGCTGTATTAGTTTTACCTCCCTTTGGCATTTTGAAAGGATAAATATGACTAGTGATGGGTGGACTTGCAGAATTGGTGGACCTAACTGGATTATTTATTTTTTTTTTAAATCTGATTACAGCCCGGAATTGATCCCGGATATCTGGCCGGACAACGATCCCCATATAAGTCTATGGGGACTAGAATCCGGTGATTAGAAATGGTGATAGAAGGGATAGAGGTATAGGAGCAGGCACGCTATACTTAACGAGGCTCCGGTGTGGCTATAACTGCTCCCGCGGCCGCCCATTCACTTCTGGAGTCTCTCAATAGGCTCATGCATATACCCTGCTTTCCCCGCCCACCGGCGTATGTGAATGCTTGCAGTCAGATGCACCCCCACCCTGAGTGACAGCGTGTCAGCTGACTGCTTCCAATCACAGATGCTATATGCATCTATCGTAGTATAAAAATAAAGAAGCAAATAAGAAAATTAGCATAGGGTCCCCCCATATTGGTACCCAGCACAGATAAAGCATACGGCTACAGGCTGCAGCCCCCAGCCGTGTGCTTATCTTGGCTGTGTAGCAAAATAAGAAGAACTGCATGCAGCTTTTTTTTTTTTTTTATTAAAAAAAACTACGTGTGGTCCCAATATTGATACTCAGCCATAATATGTATTAATCAAACATCATTAATCCAATTAGATAAACATGTATCATAAGTAGTGGAGATTTATAAAAATACATATTTGAATATGAAAATGAATAAAAATGATGAAATGCAAGAACAAGATATTGCACAAAGGTTTTCATCAATTAGACAAAATGGAAGTACCGGGTGAGGCTATGTTCACACGTTGCGTTTTTGCAGCATTTTTTGCTGCGTTTTTAGGCAAATTAAAAGAAACCTTTCCCTATTTATTTGTTGTATGTGTTACCATCTACTGGCTAATTGATACAAAGTATTTATATTTTAATTTCTATTTTTAAATTTACTATTCTATATCTACCGTCTACCTTATCCCCCCCCCAAAAAAAAAAAGAAAAAAAAAAGCAGAACCCCCCAAAAGAATCGCACTTACCAAACCCTAAACAAAAGACTTTGCAAGTGAATGGGCTCTCATACAAATCTGCCTCGCTGTCCGGTCTCCCTGCATTCCACAGTGGTTGGTTCCCCCTGGTGACAGGAAGCAGTATCACTCGCGTGGAGTAAGTGGGAGTGAAGCAATACATGTATGAGAGCCGAGTGATATTGGGATCCAATCTGTGTGTGACAACCACAGTGCAGTGTAGCTGGAAAGGCGAGAGACCTGATAGCGATGCAGATCTCTGTGCAAGAGCCCATCCACCATCAGCACTTGCAAGCTGCAATTGATTGTTTAGGGTCTGGTGTGATTTTTTTTTGGGGGGGCGGTGTTTATCTGCTGTCTTTGGAGGCTGTCTTCTTTCTTTTGGGGGTGTCTGCTTTCTTTCAAATTGTCTCTCCAGTAAAGGAGACAAACTCTAGCACAGCGCCACCTATTGGAAGTAGCGATCCTAAAAGTCACAAGTGGATTTTCAACAATCCATTGCAATATGACTCAGGATATATAAGCCAGATCAGAATCCCAATTTGCAGACACGGTGTTTCGGGGTGCTTGCCCCTCGTCAGTGCAAAGTATGGGGGTGTCTGATCTGGCTCATGAGAAAGCTATGTGGGGACCACGGGGGAACACTATTCTCCTTAAGGAGACTTTGCAAGCCAGTCTGGCTGCCAGGTAAGGGGACTTATAGCTGCAATGCCCCTCTGGGAAATATTCAAATTGTCTCTCCAGTAAAGGAGACAAACTCTAGCACAGCGCCACCTATTGGAAGTAGCGATCCTAAAAGTCACAAGTGGATTTTCAACAATCCATTGCAATATGACTCAGGATATATAAGCCAGATCAGAATCCCAATTTGCAGACACGGTGTTTCGGGGTGCTTGCCCCTCGTCAGTGCAAAGTATGGGGGTGTCTGATCTGGCTCATGAGAAAGCTATGTGGGGACCACGGGGGAACACTATTCTCCTTAAGGAGACTTTGCAAGCCAGTCTGGCTGCCAGGTAAGGGGACTTATAGCTGCAATGCCCCTCTGGGAAATATTCAAATTGTCTCTCCAGTAAAGGAGACAAACTCTAGCACAGCGCCACCTATTGGAAGTAGCGATCCTAAAAGTCACAAGTGGATTTTCAACAATCCATTGCAATATGACTCAGGATATATAAGCCAGATCAGAATCCCAATTTACTTCTTTCATGAAGTTTCCTGCTGTATTCTTTAACTTCTGTAGATGCCTGGACTCTTCCTAATTGAACTGCAACCAGGCCCTAGTTTTAGAGTAGGTTTTATATTTTATGCATACTCTAAGGCCTTGTGCGCACTAGGCGTTTTTGCCGCGTTATTAGCGGCGTTTTTTACCGCGTTTTTGTGCTGAAAACGCAGTGACATTGCTTCCCCAGCAATGTCTATGGGTTTTCATAAGTGCTGTCCGCACACAGCGTTTTTTTGTAGCTGCGTTTTTGTGGTGACCACAAAAATGCAGCATGTCAATTATTTCTGCGTTTTTCACTGCGTTTTTCACCCATTGAGTTCAATGAATGTTCAACAACGCAATGAAAAACGCATATAGCCGCGTTTCTATGACTAAAAACGCAGCTATAAACGCAAGGGGTGGGTACTACAGTGACGTGTACAGGAAGAGGATTCCTTCTGTTGGTAAACACAGAAGCATGAATCCTCCCGTTACCGTCACCGCTGCGTCCACCTCCCGTCCTGTGCATGTCAGCTCCGTGCGGCGCCATGTCTGGGCGGGAGGTGGAGGCAGCGGCGAAAACCAAAGTGAACAGTAGAAAAAAAAATGTCATATATACTCACCTGTCTGCAGGGTCCCGGTGCCATGCCCGCTCCCAGCTCCTGTCCCGGTACCGCCGCTCTGGCTGTGTGCAGTCTCCCCGGGGCAGGACCTTGCTTGCAGGACCTGGCGGTGGATCACCTGATGCAGTCACCTGATGCATCAGCTGATCGTAGTCTCGCCGGCTTTTTCGCGCCCGGCCGGCTATCAGCTGATCCTGCCGTCAGGGGACTTCATCAGCTGATTACCGGCAGCTCCTGCAGCAATCGGACGGGATCAGACTCCTGTCCAATCGATCGCTCCAGGAGCTGCCGGTAATCAGCACAGCACATAAGTGAGTATTATTTTTTTTTCTACTGATGCATCAGCTGATTGTATAACCGGCTTTTATACAATCAGCTGATGTGTGATGTGATTCAGGCACTTGATCCTGACACATCATCTGATCGCTTTGCCTTCCAGCAAACCGATCAGATGATATTGGATCCGGATTGGACGGCGCGGGACCCTGACCCAGGATTGCTGCGGAGGGGGGTTCTTTATTTCAATAAAGATGGAGTCACTAATTGTGTTGTGTTTTATTTCTAATAAAAATATTTTTCTGTGTGTTGTTGTTTTTTTTTTTTATCATTACTAGAAATTCATGGTGGCCATGTCTAATATTGGCGTGACACCATGAATTTCGGGCTTAGGGCTAGCTGATAATATACAGCTAGCCCTAACTCCATTATTACCTAGCTAGCCACCCGGCATCAGGGCAGCTGGAAGAGTTGGATACAGCGCCAGAAGATGGCGCTTCTATGAAAGCGCCATTTTCTGGGGTGGCTGCGGACTGCAATTCGCAGTGGGGGTGCCCAGAAATCTTGGGCACCCTGTACTGTGGATTCCAATCCCCAGCTGCCTAGTTGTACCCGGCTGGACTCAAAAATTAGGCGAAGCCCACGTCATTTTTTTTTTTTAATTATTTCATGAAATTCATGAAATAATTAAAAAAAAAAGGGCTTCTCTATATTTTTGGTTCCCAGCCGGGTACAAATAGGTAGCTGGGGGTTGGGGGCAGCCCGTACCTGCCTGCTGTACCCGGCTAGCATACAAAAATATGGCGAAGCCCATGTCATTTTTTTTTTCTTTTTGGGCAAAAAACTGCATACAGTCCTGGATGGAGGATGCTGAGCCTTGTAGTTCTGCAGCTGCTGTCTGCTCTCCTGCATATACTAGTGAATGGAGGATGCTGAGCCTTGTAGTTCTGCAGCTGCTGTCTGCTCTCCTGCATACACTAGTTCTGCAGCTATCTGCTCTCCTGCATACAATGAACATTTTGAAGAAGGAAATGACATCAGACCTTTCTTTTTTTTTTTTTTTTTTCATCAACAATCTTTAATGGCATTGTGCACTGATTAAAAACGCAGTGAGCAAAAACGCAGCAAAAAACGCACCAAATCGCGGCAAAAACGGATGCGTTTTTGCCGCGTTTTTTAGCCGCGGGTGCGTTTTTTGAGACAAAAACGCACATAAAGACGCAGCGTGAAAAAAACGCCTAGTGCGCACATACCCTAAAAAGGCTGAAAATTACTCAATACACCATCCTGTGTGCGTGCTCAGGCAGGAGCTCTATAAGGCTATGTGCGCACAGTGCATTTTTCGTGGCGTTTTTGCGCGTTTTTCGGGTGCGTTTTTGGCCTCAAAACTGCAGGACTTTGCTTCCCCAGCAAAGTCTATGAGTTTTCATTTTTGCTGTCTGCACACATCTGTTTTTTTTCAGCTGCGTTTTTGTGGTGCCACAAAAACGCAGCATGTCAATTATTCCCGCGTTTTTCACTGCGCTTTTCATCCATTGAGTGCAATGGGATGTTGAAAGACGCAATGAGAAACGCAAATTGCAAATATAGCTGCGTTTTGGTGCATTTCTAAGACCAAAAACGCAGCTATAAATGCAGGAGGTGGGTAGTAAAGTGACGTGTACAGGAAGAGGATTCCTTCTGTCAGTAAACACAGAAGCGTGAATCCTCCCGGTACCGTCACGGCCGCTTCCACCTCCCGTCCTGTGCATGTATGCTGCCGTGCGGCGCCATGTCTGGGCGGGAGATGGAAGCGGCAATCAAAAGTGAACAGTAGAAAAAAAAAAAGTTATACTCACCTGTCTGCAGGGTCCCGGTGCCATGTCCGCTCCCAGATTCTGTCACGGTATCGCCGCTCCGGCAGTGTGCAGTCTCCCCGGGTACGTATGCCTGCAGGATGCAGGACCTGGCGATGGATCACCTGATGCAGTCACCTGACGCATCAGGTGATCGTAAGTATCGCGGTGACGCGGGCGCCCGGCCGGCTATCAGCTGATCCTGCCGTCAGGAGACTTCATCCCTGATTACCGGCAGCTGCTGCAGCGATCGGACAGGATCAGACTCCCGCCCCATCGCTCCAGGAGCTGCCGGTAATCAGCACATAAGTGAGTATTTTTTTTTTTTTTTTTTCACCGATGCTTCAGCTGATTGTATAATCGGCTTTTATACAGTCAGCTGAAGTGTGATGTGCTTCAGCCCCTAGAACCTGACACATCATCTGATCGCTTTGCCTTCCAGCAAACCGATCAGATGATATTGGATCCGGATTGGACGGCGCGGGACCCTTGACCCAGGATTACTGCGGAGGGGGGTGCTTTATTTCAATAAAGATGGAGTCACTAATTGTGTTGTGTTTTATTTCTAATAAAAATATTTTTCTGTGTGTTGTGTTTTTTTTTTTATCTTTACTAGAAATTCATGGTGGCCATGTCTAATATTGGCGTGACACCATGAATTTCGGGCTTAGGGCCAGCTATACAGCTAGCCCTAACCCCATTATTACCCAGCGAGCCAGTCGGCATCAGGGCAGCTGGAAGAGTTGGATACAGTGCCAGAAGATGGCGCTTCTATGAAAGCGCCATTTTCTGGGGTGGCTGCGGGACTGCAATTCACAGCGGGGGTGCCCAGAAAGTTTGGGCACTCTGCACTGCGGATTCCAATCCCCAGCTGCCTAGTTGTACCCGGCTGGACTCAAAAATTAGGCGAAGCTCACGTCATTTTTTTTTTTTTAATTATTTCATGAAATTCATGAAATAATTAAAAAAAAAGGGCTTCTCTATATTTTTGGTTCCCAGCCAGGTACAAATAGGCAGCTGGGGGTTGGGGGCAGCCCGTACCTGCCTGCTGTACCCGGCTAGCATACAAAAATATTGCGAAGCCCACGTCATTTTTTTTGGGGGGGGGCAAAGAAATCCTGCATACAGTCCTGGAAGGAGGATGCTGAGCCTTGTAGTTCGACAGCTGCTGTCTGCTCTCCTGCATACACTATTGGATGGAGGATGCTGAGCCTTGAAGTTCTGCAGCTGCTGTCTGCTCTCCTGCATACACTATTGGATGGAGGATGCTAAGCCTTGTAGGTCTGCTCCCCCTGACTCTCCCTCAAGCATACAGTCCTGGATGGAGCATGCTGAGCCTTGTAATTCTGCAGCTGCTGTCTGCTCTCCTGCATGCACTATTGGATGGAGTATGCTGAGACTTGTAGTTCTGCAGCTGTCTGCTCTCCTGCATACATTAGTGGAGAATGAAGAACATATTGAAGAAGGAAATGACATCAGACCTTTTTTTTTGTTCACTGATAAAAAACGCATAAAGACGCAGTGAGCAAAAACGCAGCAAAACGCAGCAAAAAACGCACCAAATCGCGGCAAAACGCGCGCGTTTTTTGCCGCGTTTTTTTGACACGGGTGCGTTTTTGTGCGTCTTTTGCCGCAAAAAACGCACAAAAACGCAGCGTCAAAAAAACGCAGTGTGTGAACCTAGCCTAATACGGTCTTCTGAGCTGTACACTTCTAAGAGGTCTTTTGAGTGATCAATAGGTGTCTCAGGATGTTGACACTCACTGATCTGCTCAGCATAAAAGGGTATGTGCACACTGCATTTTTGTTTCTCCAGCGAAAAATGCACCTCCGGCAGAAAAACACATCAAAAATGCATGTTGCGTTTTTGCTGCGTTTTGGTGCATTTTTGCCTTTCAATTTTTTAAACACTGTCAATGACGAAACGCAGGGAAAAACGCAGAAAAGAAGTGATATGCTGCTTCTTTTTTCTGCAACCAAAACTGCAGGCAAAAAAGAAGCAGCATGTTCTTTCGGAAATCTCATAGACTTTGCTGGGGAAGGACTGCATGCAGTGTAGGGCCACAAACTGCGCCCAAAAACGCGGCAAAAATGCAGCGCAAATGCGGCAAAATACACATCGTGCGCACGGGGCCTAAAGCAAATGGAAAATCTTCCAAAAGCTTAGTTGCTTTTTAAAGGGGTTATTCCTTTCTTTACGACTTACACTTGATTGGATCAAGGTGGTTTAAGAGAAAAACAAAATCTATACTCATCTCCCAGACAGACGCTGCTCTTCTGCACTCACACTAGTACTAGATCTACTAGATGAGTTTCTTCCAATTGCGGCCCAAATATCCACAAGTTAATATTCTACAAAAATCATTCATTACTCATTAGAGGATCTGAATGTCACTCAGATTCATAGCTAGTTTTTCTTCAGATGCCACTGATGAAACATCCCATTCATTCCAATCTTTTTCCTTTACCATAGGGTGCATGGATGATGGCATCAAAAAAGCTTTAAATTCAACATGGTTTAAGGATGTATGCATGAAATGTTCTTGTGGCTCAGCAGGCGACGTTGAGTGCTGCAGCAGGTAAGGCTTCGCATGGCTGTATGATCTCATTCATAAACAGGTGACAGCTGTGGATTATAGTCATGATCAGTTTTGAGACATACATTTTGGTTTTCTCAAAGTTTGCCGCTTCAGTGTTTTCAGATCTTTCTGTCAAATCTGTATATGGTTAGTGAAGTACAATTGTAATAATTTCATAAGTTTTTAAGCTTTAATTGACAATTACATCAAGTTTACATAAAGACTCAATATCTAGTGTTGGTCCTTATTTTTAAAAACTTCTGCAATTCACCCTGGCAGCTGGATATCCGTTTCTGAGCCAAATCCTAACTGATAATAATCCATTCTTGCCTGCCGTTTATCACAATTTCTGTGTTTTTGATTTTCCTCCTACTTTTTGAGGATTGACCACAGGTTCTCAGATTGAAATCTAGGCAGTTTCCTGGCCATGGACCCAAAATTTCACTGTTTTATCACATTTGCCTTGTGACATGATGCTCCATCATGCTGGAAAAACATTGTACATCACTAAATTGCTTATGGATAACTGGTAACAGTTCTTCTTTCAGCATGCTCCGTTTTTGTTAGTAAGCTTACTTCCTTGGATGAAAAGAAATTCCACACATGAATGGCTTAAGGATACAATACTTTTGGCGTGGCACAGGACTCATGGTAGCACTCACCTTTTGTCTTCTGGACAGTTATTGTTCCTGAAGTCCCAAACAGGCTTCATCAGAGAAAATATCTTTGCAAGATTCACAGGGATTGGACTACAGAGAACTGGGTCAGAGTTGTTTTTTCTGATGGCGCCTCCTTCAGTCTGTTTGGTACATCTACAGTAGAATAATTGTCCAGAGAAGAAAAGATAAGCACTACCACAAGCCCTGTATCATGCCAACCATAAAGCATCCTGAGATTATTCATGTGTGGGAATAGATTGAGTCCATAGCCAAAAAAATATACTTTTAAAAAAAAAATAAAACAAAATTATTAGAGGTATTTAAAATAGAAGAAACAAAAAATAAATTAAACAAATTTGAGCATAAGCAGAGAACATTTCCTCTTCATCATACAATCCAAATACTGAGCACGTGTTTATACCAGGAAAAAACATTAGAAAATATACAATAGGAAAAAGAGAAATATTCATACAATATCATATCACAAATACTGTGAAAACACACCAAGGATGTACATTTCTCAAAACCTACCACTAGAGGTCACTATTGTGCAATCAGAGAGTTTATAAGTATACTAGCTGTACTACCCGGCTTCGCCCGGGTTAATAGCTGCTGTTAACAAAATAGAATGTATTAACAAAAATGTATTCTGCACACAAAAACCACAAAACAAATAGATAGAAATGTAATTATTAAATTGTTGCCTATGTTAACCAATCAGAGCTCAGATGAATTAACTGTAGCAAAATAGAAGCTAAGCTGTGATTGGTTGCTATTGGCAGCCTGATAAATCTCCAGGCAACAGAAAGCCCTCCCCCTGACAGTATATATTAGCTCACACATACACATATAGACAGGTCATGTGACTGACAGCTGCCGTATTTCCTATGTGGTACATTTGTTGTTCTTGTAGTTTGGCTGCTTATTAATCAGATTTTTATTTTTGAAGGATAATACCAGACTTGTGTGTGTTTTAGGGCGATTATGTGGCGAGGTTGGTGTATGTGTGGTGAGATGTGTGCTGAGGGTGGTATATGTGCTCAAGCACGTGGTAGTGTGTGGCGCATTTTGTGTGTGTGTTCATATCCCCGAGTGTGGTGAGTATCCAATGTCAGGGCCCCATCTTAGCAACTGTACGGTATATACTCTTTGGCGCCATCTCTCTCAGTCTTGAAGTCCCCCTTGTTCACATCTGGCAGCTGTTAATTTGCCCCCAACACTTTTCGTTTCACTTTTTTCCCATTATGTAGATAGGGGCAAAATTGATTGGTAAATTGGAACGCGCGGGGTTAAAATTTTGCCTCATAACATAGCACCCGGCGCTGCCCGGGATAGTAACTGTCTCTCTGTTTCTCTCCCATTCTCTGTCTGTCTCCCCCTCTGTACATATCTCTCTGTCTCTCTCTCTATCTCTTTGTCTGTCTAACTCTTTCCCTGTCTATCTCTTTCTCCGTCTGTCTCAATCTCTTTCTCCGTCTGTCTCAATCTCTTTCCCTGTCTGTCACTTTCCCTGTCTGTCTCTTTCCCTCTTTCCCTGTCGGTCTCTTTCCCTGTCAGTCTGTCTCTTTGTCTGTGTCTGTCTCTTTGTGTCTTTTTCTTACCCTGTCTGTGTCTGTCTCTTTCTCTGTCTGTGTCTCTCTTTCCCTGGCTGCATTGTGACACGCCAACATTCCATATAATGGCGTGGCTGCGCATTCTTCTGAAGTTCTGGCTGCACTGTGGCTCCCAGCTCCATTCGCTTTAATGGAGGCAGGTTTTTTGGCGAATAACTGTAAAGAGCAGGGTTAAAATTTCCCCTCAAAACATAGCCTATGACGCTCTCGGGGTCCAGAAGTGTGAGTGTGCAAAATTTTGTGGCTGTAGCTGCGACGGTGCGGATGCCAATCCCGAACATACACACACATACACACACATACACACACATACACACATATATTCAGCTTTATATATTAGATTTTATATATATATATATATATATATATATATATATATACACACATATATATATATATATTATACTACACACTTGGGCTACTGCCAAATAGAAAAGTAATAAATGAATAAATATTTAAATATGTCTATTGGAAAGCCTGAACATCAAGAGGCATGTAATGTTGCACATCCCCAGAGGTAATAAATGAGGACAAGAGAATTGCAAATCAAAGTATGGCTCAGACCCTGTAAAGAGGTATGTAGAGAGGAGAAAATTTGGAGAAAGTAGCACTGCAAAGGAATGGATATTGTACAAATATAATAGGAATTACCGTAGTTTAAAAATAACCTGATGCAAAACCTACAGATCTATAAAAAAGCAAGATCATATAGCTTGGCCACACAGGGTAAATAGGCAAAGAAGTTTCCAGACAAAAACCCCAGAAAAAGAATTATTGGGAAAAAAGGAGACCTAATGAAATATCCCTAATATAAATATATAGGAAAGCAACAAAGTAAAAAAGTTTAAATCAACAACGAAAATTGTCCCAAAATCAAGAATAAAAAGCGATTCATGCTAAAAGATATATACTTTATTATTGAATTAAAGTATATTTATTAATTAAAAATATAAAAACAGAGAATTGCTCCTGAGAGGGACCAGAGAAAATACCCAGAATATGAAAAATGTACAAAAGTCTACGGGAAAGGTAAAATTGGCAACAATAAATAGATAATGTGCAATAAAGGTCATACAACATATAGGGGTGGAGGGACCTGTTCACCCAGACCCAGGCTCTGTACGGTCACCTATTTAGGTAAATATATACAGTCATATGAAAACGTTTGGGCACCCCTATAAATGTTAACCTTTTTTCTTTATAACAATTTGGGTTTTTGCAACAGCTATTTCAGTTTCATATATCTAATAACTGATGGACTCAGTAATATTTCTGGATTGAAATGAGGTTTATTGTACTAACAGAAACTGTGCAATCCGCTTTAAAACAAAATTTGACCGGTGCAAAAGCATGGGCACCCTTATCAATTTCTTGATTTGAACACTCCTATCTACTTTTTACTGACTTACTAAAGCACTAAGGCTATGTGCACACGGTGCGTTTTTCTCGGCGTTTTTGCGCGTTTTTCGGGTGCGTTTTTGGCCTCAAAACTGCATGACTTTGCTTCCCCAGCAAAGTCTATGAGTTTTCATTTTTGCTGTCCCCACACAGCGTTTTTTTTCAGCTGCGTTTTTGTGGTGACCACAAAAACGCAGCATGTCAATTATTCCCGCGTTTTTCACTGCGCTTTTCATCCATTGAGTTCAATGGGATGTTGAAAGACGCAATGAGAAACGCAAATAGCTGCGTTTTGGTGCGTTTCTAAGACCAAAAACGCAGCTATAAGCGCAGGAGGTGGGTAGTAAAGTGACGTGTACAGGAAGAGGATTCCTTCTGTCAGTATAGACAGAAGCATGAATCCTCCCGGTACCGTCACCGCCGCGTCCATCTCCCGTCCTGTGCATGTATGCTGCCGTGCGGCGCCATGTACAGGCAGGAGGTGGAAGCGGCTGCGAAAACAAAAGTTAACAGTAGAAAAAAAAAAAAAAAAAGTTATACTCACCTGTCTGCAGCCTCGCGGTGCCATGCCCGCTCCCAGCTCCTCTCACCGCTCCCGCTCCCGCTCCGGCTGTGTGCAGTCTCCCCGGGGCAGGACCTTGCTTGCAGGACCTGGCGATGGATCACCTGATGCAGTCACCTGACGCATCAGCTGATCGAGTCTCGGGCTGACGCGGGCGCCCGGCCGGTATCAGCGGATGCGTCAGGAGACTTCATCCCTGATTACCGACAGCTGCTGCAGCGATCGGACGGGATCAGACTCCCGCCCCATCGCTCCGGGAGCTGCCGGTAATTCAGCACATAAGTGAGTATTATTTTTTTTTTTTTTTCTACTGATGCATCAGCTGATTGTATAATCGGCTTTTATACAATCAGCTGATGTGTGATGGGATTCACATCCTTGAACCTGACAGATCATCTGATCGGTATGCTTTCCAGCAAACCGATCAGATGATATTGGATCCGGATTGGACGGCGCGGGACCCTGACCCAGGATTACTGCGGAGGGGGGTTTATTTCAATAAAGATGGAGTCACTAATTGTGTTGTGTTTTATTTCTAATAAAAATATTTTTCTGTGTTGTGTTTTTTTTTTATCTTTACTAGAAATTCATGGTGGCCATGTCTAATATTGGCGTGACACCATGAATTTCGGGCTTAGGGCTAGCTGATAATATACAGCTAGCCCTAACTCCATTATTACCTGGCTAGCCACCCGGCATCAGGGCAGCCGGAAGAGTTGGATACAGCGCCAGAAGATGGCGCTTCTATGAAAGCGCCATTTTCTGGGGTGGCTGCGGGACTGCAATTCACAGCGGGGGTGCCCAGAAAGCATGGGCACCCTGCACTGTGGATTCCAATCCCCAGCTGCCTAGTTGTACCCGGCTGGACTCAAAAATGGGGCAAAGCTCACGTCATTTTTTTTTTTAAATTATTTCATGAAATTCATGAAATAATTTAAAAAAAAAGGGCTTCCCTATATTTTTGGTTCCCAGCCGGGTACAAATAGGCAGCTGGGGGTTGGGGGCAGCCCGTACCTGCCTGCTGTACCCGGCTAGCATACAAAAATATGGCGAAGCCCACGTCATTTTTTTTTTTGGGGGGCAAAGAAATCCTGCATACAGTCCTGGAAGGAGGATGCTGAGCCTTGTAGTTCGACAGCTGCTGTCTGCTCTCCTGCATACACTATTGGATGGAGGATGCTGAGCCTTGTAGTTCGACAGCTGCTGTCTGCTGTCCTGCATACACTATTGGATCGAGGATGCTGAGCCTTGTAGTTCTGCAGCTGTCTGCTCTTCTGCATACACTAGTGGAGAATGAAGAACACATTGAAGAAGGAAATGACATCAGACCTTTTTTTTTTGTTCACTGATAAAAAACGCATAAGGACGCAGTGAGCAAAAACGCAGCAAAACGCAGCAAAAAAACGCACCAAATCGCGGCAAAACGCGTGCGTTTTTTGCCGCGTTTTTTCGACGCAGGTGCGTTTTTGTGCGTTTTTAGCGGCCAAAAACGCACAAAAACGCAGCGTCAAAAAAACGCAGCGTGTGCACATAGCCTAAATTGGTTTTGTAACCTCAATGAGCTTTGAACTTCATAGGCAGGTGTATCCAATCATGAGAAAAGGTATTTAAGGTGGCCACTTGCAAGTTGTTCTCCTATTTGAATCTCCTATGAAGAGTGGCATCATTGGCTCCTCCAAACAACTCTCAAATGATCTGAAAACAATGATTATTCAACATAGTTGTTCAGGGGAAGGATACAAAAAGTTGTCTCAGAGATTTAAATTGTCAGTTTCCACTGTGAGGAACATACTAAGGAAATGGAAGAACACAGGTACAGTTCTTGTTAAGCCCAGAAGTGGCAGGCCAAGAAAATATCAGAAAGGCAGAGAAGAAGAATGGTGAGAAGAGTCAAGGACAATCCACAGACCACCTCCAAAGACCTGCAGCATCATCTTGCTGCAGATGGTGTCAATGTGCATCGGTCAACAATACAGCGTACTTTGCACAAGGAGAAGCTGTATGGGAGAGTGATGCGAAAGAAGCAGTTTCTGCAAGCACGCCACAAACCAAGTCGCCTGAGGTATGCAAAAGCACATTTGGACAAGCCAGTTACATTTTGGAAGAAGGTCTTGGGGACTGATGAAACAAAGATTGAGTTGTTTGGTCATACAAAAAGGCGTTATGCATGGAGACAAAAAAACACGGCATTCCAAGAAAAGCACTTGCTACCCACAGTAAAATTTGGTGGAGGTTCCATGATGCTTTGGGGCTGTGTGGCCAATGCCGGCACCGGGAATCTTGTTAAAGTTGAGGGTCGCATGGATTCAACTCAGTATCAGCAGATTCTTGACAATAATGTGCAAGAATCAGTGACGAAGATGAAGTTACGCAGGGGATGGATATTTCAGCAAGACAATGATCCAAAACACCGCTCCAAATCTACTCAGGCATTCATGCCGAGGAACAATTACAATGTTCTGGAATGGCCATCCCAGTCCCCAGACCTGAATATCATTGAAAATCTGTGGGATGATTTGAAGCGTGCTGTCCATGCTCGGCGACCATCAAACTTAACTGAACTGGAATTGTTTTGTAAACAGGTATGGTCAAATATACCTTCATCCAGGATCCAGGAACTCATTAAAAGTACAGGAAGCGACTAGAGGCTGTTATTATTGCAAAAGGAGGATCTACAAAATATTATTGTCACTTTTATGTTGAGGTGCCCATAATTTTGCACCGGTCAAATTTTGTTTAAATGCGGATTGTACATTTTCTGTTAGTACAATAAACCTCATTTCAATCCAGAAATATTACTGAGTCCATCAGTTATTAGATATATGAAACTGAAATAGCTGTTGCAAAAACCCAAAAATTGTTATAAAGAAAAAAGGTTAACATTATTAGGGGTGCCCAAACTTTTTCATATGACTGTAACCTTGGGTTATTTGTATAACGGGAGAGGTTTACTCCAATGTAAATTGGCAGTTCTTGTGCACTTTAAAATTAGCCCTGGAAGCTAATTTTGTTGCATTTAGTTCTCTGTGTCTTGTGAGGTAGCAGCGTTGTTTGGGCAAAAACGTGAGGCAGTGAGGCAGCAGCGTGTTCACACCAACAGTCTATTTATTGTTGCAGCATAAATAGATCCAATTTCCCACTGTCAAAGTCTCTTCCGGATCACAGCCGGTGCATATAGACAAATTCTTTGCATCAAAAAGTCTTGTTACCTTAGGACCCCGTTAACCGCAGGGATCTGTGTAAGGTTCTCCTAGGCTCACACTCTTGGCCTGTGTTCACTCCACACAGAGCCAGCCCAGCTCACACAGCATGTGTTAGCTTCACCAAGCCTGGCTCTCAACTGAGACACACCCTGCTGTGCTCTGCATGATTTAAACGAAAATGCCGGACATGAGGATTGCTACAAAACCTGGACTGGGAGGAGGGATCTGTCTCCCTGTTACCCTTTGTGCTATACTCCCAGTAATAGCTATAGCAAACTCAGAGGGTTTCCAGACACATTCTGGGGGACACATAGCGGTCTTCAAATATTACCCCTGTCACTGCCTCACATATCCCCCCCCTCAGTTCAAATGGGTGGGGTTGAACTTTTGCCAACATACAGGGACCTCTGGACAGGGCATCAACATTGCCCTGCAACCTACCAGCCCGGTGTTCCACAGAAAAGTGAAAGTTCTGCAAGGAGAGAAACCACCTGGTGACTCTAGCATTTCTCTCCTTAGCATTCCTCATCCAGACCAAAGGGGAGTGGTCTGTCACCAGGCGAAAGTGTCGCCCCAGCAGGTAGTAGCGGAGGGATTCCAGAGCCCATTTTATGGCCAGGCACTCCTTCTCCACTATGCTATAATTCTTCTCTGCCGGGGTGAGTTTTCTACTCAAATAGGTGACCGGGTGCTCCTCTCCATCTACCTCCTGGGACAGAACTGCACCCAAACCCACCTCAGAGGCATCTGCCTGTACTATAAACTCCTTTTGAAAGCCAGGGTTGACAAGGACAGGCTGACCACATAGGACTACCTTTAGCACCTGAAAGGCTTCCTCTGCTTGTGTAGTCCAGTGGACCATGACCGACTTCTTCCCTTTTAAAAGATCGGACAAAGGCGCCGACCTTCCAGCAAAATTGTGTATGAATCGTCGGTAATACCCCATTATACCCAGAAAGGCTCTTACCTGTTTTGTGGTAAGGGGACGAGGCCAGTTTTGAATGGCTTCGATTTTGTTTACTTGTGGCTTGATAACCCCTTGGCCTATCACATACCCCAAGTAACGGGCTTCTTTGAGACCCATAGCACATTTGCTTGGATTCGCCGTCAGACCAGCAGCTCTGAGCGAATCCACTACCGCTTGTACCTGAGATAAGTGAGTGCTCCAGTCACTGCTATAGATGATGATGTCATCCAAATATGCGGAGGCATATGGTTGATGGGGTTCTAACACTATGTCCATTAATCTCTGAAACGTGGCCGGAGCCCCATGTAAACCAAATGGCAAGACGACATAGTGATAGAGCCCCCCTGGCGTGACAAAAGCGGTCTTTTCTTTTGCCGCCTCTGTCAGCGGCACCTGCCAGTAACCTTTAGTGAGATCGAGAGTCGTGAAGTACTGGGCCCGTCTCAGTCTCTCTATCAGCTCGTCGACCCTGGGCATGGGATACATATCAAATTTCGAAACCTCATTTAACTTTCGGAAGTCATTACAGAATCTTAAAGAACCGTCTGGTTTCGGGATCAGTACAATGGGACTGGCCCATTCGCTCGTGGATTTTTCAATAACCCCTAGTTGGAGCATCTTTTTTACCTCCTCCGCAATGGCTTGCCTACGAGCCTCTGGTACCCGGTATGGCCTCAGGCGTACCCTTACTTGAGGCTCGGTGACAATATCATGGTGGATTACGGTTGTTCGGCCTGGTAGGCTTGAGAACACATCCGTATTCCGCTGCACTAACCTCCGAGACTCCCGTCTCTGCTGTTTTGAGAGAGAATCCCCTATCCTCACTCCCAATTCATCATCATCAGGGGACCCCTCCTTTGTTGTTGTCAAGGCACCTGAAAAGGTTAGGTCCAACGTTACGTCAGCCACCATACATTCCCTGTCTTTCCATGCCTTCAGCAGGTTTACATGGTAGATTTGCTCTGGTTTTCTTCTACCTGGCTGATACACTTTATAGTTTACTTCCCCCACTTTCTCCCGGATCTCATAGGGACCTTGCCATTTGGCTAAGAACTTACTTTCTGCAGTAGGTATCAGGACTAAGACACGATCTCCCGGTTTAAAAGACCTGATGGAGGCCTTTCTATTATACTGAGTACTTTGGGCTGCCTGAGCATCCAGCAAATGCTCTTTAACAATGGGCATTATTGCCGTGATACGATCCTGCATACCCATAACGTATTCCACTGTGCTTTTGTGAGGGGTGGGCTCCTGTTCCCAAGTTTCCTATATCCAGCAGTCCCCGCGGATGTCTGCCATACAGTAACTCAAATGGCGAGAACCCGGTGGAAGATTGTGGGACCTTGCGGATAGCGCACATTAAATAGGGCAATAACATGTCCCAATCTTTCCCCTCTTTGGAGACCACCTTTTTCAACATAGCCTTCAGAGTTTTATTAAAACGTTCCACTAGACCAGGGGTGGGGAACCTCCGGCCCGCGGGCCGTATGCGGCCCGCGATGACATTTAATGCGGCCCCCGGTCACATTCCAGGCTACCCCAGTGCTCGAGCGGCACTTGCGCTTTTGCCAGCCGCCGGCCCTTTAAAATCCCAGTGCGTTATGGGTAGATGCTAGAATGTACGGGCTATTTACAGATCCTGATTGCAGCCCGTACTAGAATGTACGGGCTCTTTTCGGGACCTGACTACAGCCCATACATTCTAGACTGAACCCGGGACTGTGCTCGCATGCTGAGGGTTTACCTTGAGGGCGGGGTAAACAGCGCGCTGTGCTCCAGTCACAGCAGAAGAGGTGCAGCAGATGCCTTCCTGCTGTACATGCCTCCCGGACCTGTGCTATGTGACTCCTCCTCCTCCCCTTGTACTGTGAGTATGCAACCCATCGCTGCCCCCCCATCCTGTGCTGTGTACCCCCTAGTACTGTGTGTAGCCCCAAGTGCTGTGTACCCCCCAGTACTGTGTGTAACCCCTCAGTGCTGTGTAATCTGTGCAACCTCCTAGTGCTGCCACATCGTGCTCTTTGTGCTGCCACCTAGTGCTCTTTGTGCTTCCACCTAGTGCTCTCTGTGCTTCCACCTAGTGCTCTCTGTGCTTCCACCTAGTGCTCTCTGTGCTTCCACCTAGTGCTCTCTGTGCTGCCACTGCTCTTTCTGCTGCCACCTAGTGCTCTTTGTGCTGCCACCTAGTGCTCTTTGTGCTGCCACCTAGTGCTCTTTGTGCTGCCACCTAGTGCTCTTTGTGCTGCCGCCTAGCGCTCTGTGCTGCCGCCTAGCGCTCTGTGCTGCCGCCTAGCGCTCTCTGTGCTGCCGCCTAGCGCTCCCTGTGCTGCCGCCTAGCGCTCTCTGTGCTGCCGCCTAGCGCTCTCTGTGCTGCCACCTAGTGCTCTCTGTGCTGTCACTGTCAGTGCTCTTTCTGCTGCCACCTAGTGCTCTTTCTGCTGCCGCCTAGCGCTCTCTGTGCTGCCGCCTAGCGCTCTCTGTGCTGCCGCCTAGCGCTCTCTGTGCTGCCACCTAGTGCTCTGTGTGCTGTCACTGTCAGTGCTCTTTCTGCTGCCACCTAGTGCTCTTTGTGCTGCCACCTAGTGCTCTTTGTGCTGCCGCCTAGTGCTCTTTGTGCTGCCGCCTAGCGCTCTCTGTGCTGCCGCCTAGCGCTCTCTGTGCTGCCGCCTAGCGCTCTCTGTGCTGCCGCCTAGCGCTGTCCGTTGTGCCGCCTAGCGCTGTCCGTTGTGCCGCCTAGCGCTGTCCGTTGTGCCGCCTAGCGCTGTCCGTTGTGCCGCCTAGCGCTGTCCGTTGTGCCGCCTAGCGCTGTCTGTGCCCGCCACTAGTGCTGTCCATGCTTAGCATCTCCTGTGATCTATACGCTCCTCCTGTGATGTATACGCCCCAGCCTGTCCGGGGATGTATATGCCTCAATGTTTCCTGTGATGTATATGCGCCCCAGTGTCTTCTGTGATGTATATGCCTCAGCTTCTCCTGGGATGTGTATGCCCCCAGCCTCTAAAGACCAAGACAAACCTGGAAAAGCAGTTATGAGAAACAAAATGATCAATATCACCGAACATCACAGCCGCTCCAGCCACCACATTAGGGGTGAGTTAATTAATTGTTTGACCAAATATAGCCTGGTCGTTTTCAAGTTGATAATTTGGTGCGGCCCCCGAAGGTTGGTAGAAAATTCCAAATGGCCCCCGGCAGTAAAAAGGTTCCCCACCCCTGCACTAGACCATCAGTCTGGGGATGATACACTGACGTGCGTAGCTGCTTGATCTGGAGGAGTTTGCACAGTTCCTTTGTAATTTTAGACATAAAGGGAGTGCCCTGATCGGTCAGGATTTCTTTGGGTAACCCCACGCGACAGAACATAGCAAACAACTCCCGAGCAATAAACCTCGCCGAGGTGTGACGTAGTGGAATGGCCTCCGGATAACGTGTCGCATAATCCATCACTACCAGGATGTGCTGGTGACCACGGGCTGATTTTACAATGGGTCCGATCAGATCCATAGCAATCCACTCAAAAGGCACCTCTATAATGGGTAAAGGTATCAGAGGACTACGGAAACGGTGCGTTGGTGCGGTCAACTGACAAAATGGGCAGGACCCCTGGCCAGTAAAACCGCTGAAACATGCGTTCCCGCGTTTTCTCTTCACCTAGGTGCCCACTCATTAGGTGGTTATGAGCCAATTCCAAGGTCTGACGGCGGTACGGCTGAGGGACCACCAACTGTTCCACTTTTTCCCCCCGGATTGTATCAACCCGATAGAGCAACTCTCGCTTTAGAGCCATGTAGGGAGTTTCCAGCCTGGCACCAGGCCGCTGGGGTACCCCATCAATTACCTGTACATTTCCACGTCCAGGAGCCAATGTGGGGTCCCGGAGCTGCGCTGTTCCGAAATTATCTGGAGACACGTTCAACTCCGGGATTGCCTCGGGTGGCTCAACCTCTCCTGCCATTACCTCTAGGGGAAACCTGGCAGGGTTACACTCTGTCCCTATACTGGTGACCCCTACGTCAGGTATCCCTGAATCGGGATCGTCCGGCTCAGGGCCTGGTTCAATCATACACCTCGGAGGGCTAGGTCGCCTCCCACATAATGTCCAGAACAGGGGCAAGTCTCTTCCCAAAATAACAGCATATGGAAGTCTTTTCATCACCCCCACTTCATGTTGAACCTCTCCACATGAGGTAGCAATGGTGACCCTTTCCATAGGGTATTCACGTAGGTCTCCATGAATACAAAGTACCCCTACTTTATGTCCCGTAGGGTTTTCCCCGGAGACCAAGGAGGCATGTACAAGAGTCACTACACTTCCTGAGTCCAACAAAGCCTCTGCTGTATAGCCATTAACACGTACTTTGCAGAGATGGGGCTCCTCCCCCATAGTAACAGTGCTTACGGTACAAACAGTATGGGCATACATTGATACCCGGCGAGCGTACCGGCAGTCCATGGGTTCTGATGTGAGTGGGCACTGTGCCATCACATGCCCGAGCTGATGGCACCGCCAGCACATAACAGCAGAGGTGTCCCTGTTTCGGGTGTCTGACTTTGGGGAACCGGGACTCCGGCTGACCTTAATCTGGGGTTTACTCTCTGCCAGGGCTGAAGACGGGGCAGCACCCGAGGAGGGACGGGAGTCTTTTACCAACTGTGAAGGGGGCGTATCCCTACGGAGTGCCCGCCGTGAAGCAGAGTCCCGGACCAACTCCTGGGTAGCTGTGTAGCGTTCCACCAAATTCACTAGCTGGTCTAGGGTACCGGGGTCCCCCTGTCCCACCCACCCGTGAATGGGGGCTGGCAAAGTCCGCACAAACCGTTCAATCACCACCCGCTCAATCATCTGTCTGGGGTTCAAGGTCTCCGGCTGCAGCCATTTTTTTACAAGGTCCAGTAAGACATGGGCCTGTGAGCGTGCAGGTTTTCCCTCCTCAAAGGACCACTGATTCACTCGTTGGGCCCGGAGATAAGTGTTAACCCCCATTCGTGCAAGGATCTCACCTTTCAGTGTGCCATAGTCCTTGGCATCCTCCGTGCTGAGATCCAGGTAGGCTTTTTGGGGTTCACCTACCAAGAACGGGGCCATGACATCAGTCCAACGGTCGATAGACAATTTCTCTCGCTCAGCGGTCCTCTCAAACATGGAGAGAAAGGCTTCTGGGTCATCCTCTGCACTCATCTTTGTAAGTGCCGCCCTTACTCTGTCTTGGGCCGCAGGAAGGACTGGATGACCTGGAGTTACCGCTGGGAGCGCTTCTTGCAGAGCAGAAAGCTGCTTAATCAACAAGCTGTTTGTCTCCTGTTGCTGAGCTAATGCCCGCTGGTGCTGAGCATTAGCCTGTTGCTGTTGTGCACTGGTTTGTGCAAAAACCTGCTGTAGTTGAGCAGTAGACTGGGCCAGCTGCTTTACAAGATCCTCCATAGTGGCTGCTGAGGTAAACTGTAACTTTGCAGGCCTGATCATAAACATGTGAAAACTGGGTTAGCAACCAGGCTGCCGTGCCCGCATTCTCCACCATAATGTGAGGTAGCAGCGTTGTTTGGGCAAAAACGTGAGGCAGTGAGGCAGCAGCGTGTTCACACCAACAGTCTATTTATTGTTGCAGCATAAATAGATCCAATTTCCCACTGTCAAAGTCTCTTCCGGATCACAGCCGGTGCATATAGACAAATTCTTTGCATCAAAAAGTCTTGTTACCTTAGGACCCCGTTAACCGCAGGGATCTGTGTAAGGTTCTCCTAGGCTCACACTCTTGGCCTGTGTTCACTCCACACAGAGCCAGCCCAGCTCACACAGCATGTGTTAGCTTCACCAAGCCTGGCTCTCAACTGAGACACACCCTGCTGTGCTCTGCATGATTTAAACGAAAATGCTGGACATGAGGATTGCTACAAAACTTGGACTGGGAGGAGGGATCTGTCTCCCTGTTACCCTTTGTGCTATACTCCCAGTAATAGCTATAGCAAACTCAGAGGGTTTCCAGACACATTCTGGGGGACACATAGCGGTCTTCAAATATTACCCCTGTCACTGCCTCACAGTCTGTATAGTTTATATAATAGCAGCACGAGTATAGTGTTTACATTTACCAGGGCATGTGCAATTTATAGCAATAAATGGATGGTAGATTGATTGGGTTTGTGCAATGATTATATTACATTATATTTTCTGTGTAGTTTTCTGTATATAAATTAGTATTTTACAACTATTTTATATTACATACTATATGTTGTATGACCTTTATTGCACATTATCTATTTATTGTTGCCAATTTTACCTTTCCCGTAGACTTTTGTACATTTTTCATATTCTGGGTATTTTATCTGGTCCCTCTCAGGAGCAATTCTCTGTTTTTTTATATTTTTAATTAATAAATATATTTTAATTCAATAATAAAGTATATATCTTTTAGCATGAATCGCTTTTTATTGTCTTGATTTTGGGACAATTTTCGTTGTTGATTTAGAATTTTCTGAGTGTCATGCACACATTTGAAGTGTTCTTTTGGTTGATTAAAAGTAAAAAAGTTTGTCTAGGATAAACAATGCAGCCAATAGAAAGACAAAATGTCAGGCTGAAGCGATATATAGGAATGCAACAGAGCAGAGAGGATATCCAGTATAAACAATACAGCCAAAGAAGGACAAAGTGTCAGGATGACGGAATATATCATGCAGGGATTGTAGATTCGGAGGAGTAGATACTTTAGGGTATGATGAAAAGGAAATGTTCTCTGCTTATCCCCAAACTTGTTTAATTTATTTTTTGTTTGTTCTATTTTAAAATACTTCTAATAAAAATTAATTAAAAAAAAAAGTATATTTTTGGGCTATGAACTCAATCTGATCTTGTAGGTGTTGTTGCTAAACAGTTAGCCTTCTTTAATTCTTTTTGGCCATTTTTTGGTTTATTCATGTGTGGGGTAACTTTTCAACCATGAGAGTGGGCTCACTCACAAGAACACTGCCATGAATAAAGACAGATGTTTGAATCATCCTCTAAGAGCAACTTCTCCCAATGATGCAGGAAACATTTGGTGATGAACAATGCATTTTCCAGTATGAATAAAGCATTGAAATTTTGGGTCCATGGCCAGGAAACTCTTCAAATCTCAATCCCATTGAGAATCTGCAGTTAATCTCCAAGGAGCAGGACAAAAACAAACACAGAAATTGTGATAAACTCCAAACAATGATTAGGTCAGAATGGGACGCCATTAGTGTCGTTCGTCCTCGGCAGGAAGATGCCAGAGAGGGGATTCATCTTCAAGTTCCTGGCTTATTTTTAAGACCCCCTGATTTAGCAAACTAGTTTTCACCAGAATTTTGCTGTAAAAGTGTTTGAATTGTTGCAATTCTTTTTCAACTAAAGTGCACAACATTTTGTGATCTTTTGGTGTTTTTATGCCAATCTTAGATATAGCCACAAACTTTTTGAAAAGTGAGTGTAGGTTCACTAGAAAGCAGGCGTGGGCATGCGTGGCTGACAACGTCATCATAATTTATGCATCAAAAGTGGTCTAAATAATGACAGAAATATCCTCATTTCAGTAAATTTCGTGAGTTGGCACATGCTAGCTCAAAAGTTCCACCTAACTCATTAAAAAGCACATGACAATATATAGGGTGCATCTTAATAAAGGATTCGATCAGGATTTCATGCACATCATGATCCAGACAGCTTGAAATTACTTATAGGTTTTCCTTCAAAGTGGATCTATCACTAAATTTCATAATAAAAATACTAGATACTTTATTGGTTTGAAAATGGCTGCTTAAATTGTGATAATAAAATGGGCATTTTATTAGTCTAGTTAAATATAGAGAAAGCTCATAAGTCTACGTCAATTCATTAAGGTTTTATGCAAGAATTCCAGCCTACAGCACCTTGAAAAGTCACAATGTTTTTGAGCAACTTGGAAGTTGCAACTTTTGGCGCTTGCCTGCCAGTCTAGCCATCTACCCCAATATGTGTCGGACAAGGCGTGGCTACGTCTACACATCAAATACATGAAAAGTTACACAACTTTAGTGCCTTAAATGCTCCAGAAAATTACATCTCTGGCAGTGGTGTTTGCCAGTTAAGAGATGTGTCTAATTTATTTTATGGTATGCGCCTGTTAATGAATTAGGCGCATCATACTCCGGCAAAGCCGTTCATTAACCTCTTCACGACACATGACGTACTGGGTACAACATAAATCGTGTGAGGTTAATCCCTGCGAGTTGCCGTGGGCAGTCCACGGCAATCCATGCACATCTCAGCTGATTTCAAGGGCTGAGATGTGTGCCTGCCAGGTGAGAGTGGATTTGCATTCCACCCACGCCTATTAACCTTACAAAATCTAATAGCGAGATGTATCAGCACACCGCCATTAGCATAACTTACCCACCCTATCAGAAGTCATGTGACTTGATCCCATGACTTTCAGTGGTTCCCATGGTAGCACATGGTCATGTGATGACTCCTGTAGCTATGATGAGTCACTTTTTCTCACTGCCAGCAGACTGCCGTGTGTGAGAGGAGAGCTGCTTTTCTCCAGATCTCAGCTGTGTAGCTGTGATCTGGAGAAATGGAAGAGCGATCAGACAGCTGATCATTATAGTCCCTCAGGGGACCTAGTAAAATAAAAGTTAAAGTTTTAAAAAATAAAAAAAATATAAAAGTTCAAATCATCCCCCATTCGGCTCATTGAAAATGAAAGGTTAAAAAAATGAAAAATATACACATATTTGGTATCGCCGCGTTCAGAAAGCCCGATCTATCAAAATGTAAAATCAATTAATCTGATCGGTAAACGGCATAGCAGCAAAAAAAATTCTAAACGCCAAAATTACAATTTTTGGTCACCACAAATTTTGCGCAAAATGCAATAACAGGTGATCAAAACGTAGCATCTCTGCAAAAATGGTACCGTTAAAAACATCAGTTCAAGACGCGAAACATAAGCTGTCACTCAGCCATAGATGCAGAAAAATGAGAATGCTATGGGTTTCGGAAAATGGCACTAAAAGTGCGCCACTTTTTTTGACAACCTTGTGATTTTGTTTTAACCCCTTAGATAAAAGTAAACTTATACAAGTTTGGTGTCTACAAACTCGTACCAACCTGAGACATCACACCAACACATCAGTTTCATCATATAGTGAAAATGGTGAATAAAATATCTCAAAAACTATTGTGGGATCATACTTTTTTGCAGTTTTTCCACACTTTAAATTTGTTTGCTGTTTTCCAATACACTATATGGTAAAACTCATGGTTTCATTTAAAAGTACAGCTCGTCCCGCAAAAAACAAGCCCTCAAATGATGGCAAGATTGACAGAAAAATAAAAAAGTTACGGTTCTCTGAAGAAGGGGAGCAAAGAAAAAGAAAAACGGAAAATGGCTCGGAGATGAAAGGGTTAAAACTGGTGTACACAAAGCCAATCTTAATGAACTGGCCACCAAATTAACTCCAGTTGTACAGAACAGTATGAGATCTCAGCAGCAGAGAGGAGGAGGAACGCTGAGGAGCTTGTTAATAAGGCTAAGTAGGTAAACGTCCAGCAGCAGTAAGGGGTGCTTCACACACAGCGAGCTCGCTGCCGAGATCGCTGCTGAGTCACGCTTTTTGTGACGCAGCAGTGACCTCATTAGCGATCTCGCTGTGTGTGACACTGAGCAGCGATCTGGCCCCTGCTGCGAGATCGCTGCTCGTTACACACAGCCCTGGTTCGTTTTCTTCAAAGCCGCTCTCCTGCTGTGACACACAGATCGCTGTGTGTGACAGCAAGAGAGCGACAAATGAAGCGAGCAGGGAGCAGGAGCCGGCATCTGACAGCTGAGGTAAGCTGTATCCAAGATAAACATCGGGTAACCAAGGTGGTTACCCGATATTTACCTTAGTTACCAGCATCTGCAGCTCTCACGCTGCCTGTGCTGCCGGCTCCGGCTCTCTGCACATGTAGCTGCTGTACACATCGGGTTAATTAACCCGATGTGTACTGTAGCTATGGTAGGAGAGCAAGGAGCCAGCGCTCAGTGTGCGTGGCTCCCTGCTCCCTGCACACACAGCTGTGCGCTGGTAACTAATGTAAACATCGGGTAACCATACCCGATGTTTACCTTAGTTACCAGTCTCCGCAGCTTCCAGACGGCAGCTCCGTGCAAGCGCAGCGTCGCTTGCACGTCGCTGCTGGCTGGGGGCTGTTCACTGGTCGCTGGTGAGATCTGCCTGTTTGACAGCTCACCAGCGACCATGTAGCGATGCAGCAGCGATCCTGACCAGGTCAGATCGCTGGTCGGATCGCTGCTGCATCGCTAAGTGTGAAGGTACCCTAAGAAGGAACGATAATGAAGAGCTGTTAATCAGACTAGGAGCAGTTTAAGCTTTGAATAGGAAACAGCCATTTTGACATGGATTTGCAAAGTACACCAACCTCATCAGGTTTAAGACTGATTTAATAATGCATGCCGTTTGTATTGTGAAATCTAGTTAGAAATCCGTTTCAAGTAGTGCAGCAACCAGCATAGGTATGTTTTAAAAAAAAAAAAGGTGTATGTTAATTGCAATTGTACTAAAAGTACATGACTCATTAATCTTACATTTCTCCATAGGAAGCAGGAGCCAATCATGAGTAACAAGGCTTGTGAAGCCATTCTGGATAAAACTTCTTGCACCTACACTATTCACAAAAAAGACAACTATTCTGGACCATGTGAGATCCTGGCTTATATGTAACTGAAGAAATCCCGCATCAGATCAAAGTCAAGCTGATTAGTGTACAGAAATATTCTAGTTGTATATTGAATAAATGTGACATATTAGGCTAGGTTCACATTTCCGTTAAATTGTATCAGTCACAATTCGTGGCTCTGGAAAACAACGGCATCCGTTTGGCGGATGCCGTTGTTTCCCATAGACTTGTATTAGTGGCGGATTGTGACTGATGACCTTGCGTTGCATCCGCTACGCCGCGGTCAGTCGTTTTTGGACTGACCACCGGGCGGAAACAACGCAGAATGTAACGTTTTTCGGTCCATCAAAATTAACGCACCGCGCAGGAATCCGTCGCAATCCGTCACACTTGTAATGTATGTCTATGATGCTGGATTCCGTCGTAATCCGTCTTGCGACGGAATCCAGCGCTGGATTCCGTCATGCTCTACTGAGCATGTTTGGCACGCCCACTGGGCTGTCCCAAACACAAACGGATCATGACAGATCCATCAAAAAACGGATGCACAGCGGATGTAACGGGCGCGACGGATCAGTTTTTTCACAGGATTCCTGTGAAAGGAATCCTGTGAAAAACACATCCGTTGCGTCAGTTGACATCTAAAAAACAACTGATCCGTCGCTGACGGACCTGACGGATTTAATACAACGGAAATGTGAACCTAGCCTTACACAGCAATTAGAGCAGCATTGTACTTACCTGCATTGTAATATATATGTGAACAGCAGCAACTTTTTTACATTAGTTTATTAAATCTCCTACAAGTGGACCTAGACTGTGTGCATCATTTATAATAAATATAGCTGCTTGTAAAAGTTTTACCATAGTGGATTTACATTGGAGCTTGTGTAAAAGGGTGGTAGAGTTATCCGATATTCATATTCTAATAATATATTCTCTCTTTATTTTGGTTCCTGAGGGTTGTCTAGTGTTACGTCACCACCGGAGTCCGCTCCATCGACTTCTGCTCCGATCGCCAGGCGACGCCGTGTTCCTGCCGTGAATGGTGCTGATGATGGGAGAGGAGTCAGTGCCAGCGGCGTCAGTGGGCGCAGGCTCCGTTCATCCACTGGTCTGGGTTTCCTGGGGAACTGCAGTGCCACTGGCTGACTGTAGGTGGCGGGTGTCTCCCAGCTGAGGTACCATCATTCAGCTACAGCCTATGGGAAGAGACCACACCCTTTTTAATTTCCCTCCTGTCTGCTGACCTCTGCCAGAGATAGTTCTGAGAATTCTGGCTCCTGTTTTGTCCTGTGATTTCGTGTGCTGATTACCGCTTGTTTCCTGACTACCCTCCTGCCTGCTGTTTTTGTACCTCGCTGCCCGATCCGGTTTTGACCTCTTCTTGTTTCTGATTACGTCTTCGCCTGCCGATTCTGTCCCTGTTCCGCAATTCCTGGTTTGACCCTGCCTGACCCACTACTCTCTCAGACTGCAGCCTTCCACAGGTAGTGATCTCCAGGGCCCTGTGTAATTCCAAATCCCTGTATAGGGGTTAAAGGGTTTCAGGGTTCTGGGGGTCCTGCTTGGCGAGTGGCTTCCCTCTAGCCTGTCCATTACAGCCCGTCTGAGTCTGTGGATCCAGGCAGGCGTTACATCTAGTTTCCGTTCTTTTTCCTTATGTATAAACGTTCCTGTTACTTTACACTAGTTAACAGGTGCCGCGATTCACAAAACTTGGGGTTGGTAAAGTAAACGTTTATTATTACAGATTATAGTGGCATAAAATCATGCATAATTATAACCTTCACCATCCCATAAGTAACACTATAACCACCCATATCCCAATACACACACAGGTGCATCTCAATAACTTGAATATCAAAAAGTTAATTTCAGTAATTTAACACGAAAAGGGAAACGCATATATTATAAAGAGTAATCACAAACAGAGTGATCTATTTCAAGTGTTTATTTCTGTTAATGTTGATGATTATGGCTTACAGCCAATGACAACCCAAAAGTCATTATCTCAGAAAATTAGAATATTACATAAGACCAACTGAAAAAATGATTTTAAACTCAGAAATGTTGGCGCCTACTGAAACGTCTGTACAATAAATGCACTCAATATTTGGTTGTGGCTCTTTTTGCATGAATTACTGCATCAATGCGGCGTGGCATGGAGGCGATCAGCCTGTGGCACTGCTGAGGTGTTATGGAAGCCCAGGTTGCTTTGATAACAGCCTTCAGCTTGTCTGCATTGTTGGGTCTGGTGTCTCTCATCATCCTCTTGACAATACCCCATTTATTTCTCTATGGGGTTTAGGTCAGGCGAGTTTGCTGGCCAATCAAGCACAGTGATACTGTGGCTCTTAAACCAGGTATTGGTACTTTTGGCAATGTGGACAGGTGCCAAGTCCTGCTGGAAAATTAAAGTTCCATCTCCGAAAAGATTGTTGGCAGAGGGAAGCATGAAGTGCTCTAAAATTTCCTGGTAGAAGGCTGCGTTGACTTTGGTCTTGGTAAAACACAGTGGACCTTTACCAGCAGATAACATAACATCCCAAACCATCACTGATTGTGGAAAATTCACACTAGACCTCAAGCAGCTTGGATTGTGGCCTCTTCACTCTGGGACCTTGATTTCAAAAAGAAATGCAAAATTGACTACTTTCACCTGAAAACAACACCTTGGGCCACTGAGCAACAGTCCAGTTCTTTTTGTCCTTGGCCCAGATAAGACACTTCTGGCCTTGTCTATTGGTCATGAGTGGCTTGACTCAAGGAATGCTCTAGTTGTAGCCCATGTCCTTGATACCTCTGAGTGTGGTGGCTCTTGAAGCACTGACTCCAGCAGCAGTCCACTTCTTGTGAATCGTCCCCAAACTTTTGAATGGCCTTTTCATAACAATCCTATGAAGGCTGTGGTTCTCCCGGTTGCTTGTGCACTTTTTTCTAGCACAATTTTTCCTTCCACTCAACTTTCTATGAATATGCTTGGATACAGCACTATGTGAACTGCCAGCTTCTTTAGCAATGACCTTTTGTGGCTTACCCTCCTTGTGGAGTGTGTCACTGACTGCCTTCTGGACATCTGTTAAGTCAACAGTCTGCCCCATGATTGCCTACTGAACCAGACTAAGGGACCATTTTAAATGCTTAGGAAGCCTTTGTAGGTGTTTTGTGGAAATTATTCTAATTTTCTGAGATAATGAATTTTGGGTTTTTAGTGGTTGTAAGCCATAGTCATCAACACTAACAGAAATAAAAACTTGAAATAGATCACTTTGTTTGTATTGACTAAATAATATATGCATTTTCACTTTTTGTATTGAATTACTGAAATAAATTAACTTTTTGATAATATTCAAATTTTAGAGATGCACCTGTATATACAGGCACATGTCCCTACTTCTACCAAGTGACAATAACAAAGCCAATCCTCTGCAAAAACAGACACAAGTTGTGTCCTAAAGTCTAATCTAAACAGAATGTAAAGTCAGGACTAAAATATAACTTTTACTAAATATCATTAAAATAATCAAAAAACATATGAAAAGTGCAGTGCATAAATATATAAAGTGCAAGTGAACAAATTGTCCACAATCTCAACCGTTCCTTCTCCATGAGCGGATACACTGTAGACACTGATGAGATGAACAATCTTCAAGGCGGAATAAATGCTGGCAAGTCCAAGGGTAAAAAAATAAATAACTAACCCCTAACGTGCCTCATGTTATGTTTCTGCCCGGACAAGGTCAGCACCCAAGTGTGATTGCTGTCTCCAGAAAAAAACAGATCAGGCCCTCCCGATGCGTTTCCCTCTCAGGTCAGATAGTTCATCAGGGGAGATAAGAGAAGGAGAAAAACATCAACCTGCAGTGGCAGGGATTAATGAAAGAATGCACAACACCAATTGTGTGCACAAAAACAGTGGCACCAAGTGACATGATCCTCAATTTATGGACCCTTGTCCATTGATTTCACTGTTGCAAATCGCACAACAGTGCACATGGACCAGACCAACCAATGAAACAAGCGTCACTTATGATGATGCTTTTTTTTGGGAGGTGGCAGAGGATGCAGCAATGATGGCAGCATTTGCCCCCTGATGGTGCTTCATTTGATTATCCCTGTAAACACTGGGATTCTATAACGAAGTGTCATCAGACAGGAAGGAAAAAAAATCAACAAAACATAGATGGTGTAGTGATGGAAGGATAGGAATTTTTTATGCAAACATGTTAGAAATTAGCTTAGATTTGGGCAATAAATATATAGGGATTTAGAAGAAAATTTACTCAGCCTACAGGCCACCCTTTTAAGCCAAGGGGAGCCGAAAGTCAGCCTAAAACCTTCAAAAGTGCCTGATTTAATTATGTACCAGATTTGGTGCAGATTGGTCACTTCATCTAGCCATGCTTAACCCCTTCACGACCGGCCGATTTTTCGCTTTCCGTTTTTTTTTTTCGCCATTCTTTTTCTGAGAGACGTAACTTTTTTATTTTTCAGTCAATATGGTCATGTGAGGGCTCATTTTTTGCGGAACGAGCTGTACTTTTAAATGAAACCATCAGTTTTACCATATTGTGTACTAGAAAATGGCAAAAAAATTCCAAATGCTGAAAAATTGCAAAAAAAGTGCGATAGAACTATGGTTTTTGAGATATTTTATTCACTGTGTTCACTATATGGTAAAACTGATGTATGGGTGTGATGCCTCAGGTCAGTGCGAGTTCGTAGACACCAAACCTGTATAGGTTTACTTTTATATAAGGGGTTAAAAAAAAATCGGAAGTTTGTCCGAAAAAAGTGGCGCACGTTTTACGCCATATTCTGTGACCCGTAGCATTCTCATTTTTTGGGATCTTAGGCTCAATGACGGCTTATTTTTTGCATCTCGAGCTGACGTTTTTAACGGTACCATTTTTGCGCAGATGCTACATTTTGATTGCCTCTTATTGCATTTTGCGCAAAAGTTGTGGCGACAAAAAAAAGTCGTTTTGGCGTTTGGAATTTTTTTGCCGCTACGCCGTTTACTGATCAGATTAATTGATTTTATATTTTGATAGATCGGGCGTTTCTGAACGCGGCGATACCAAATGTGTGTATATTTTTTATTTTTTTAACCCTTTAATTTTCAATGGGGCGAATGGGGGGTGATTTGAACTTTTAGGTTTTTTTGTTTTTTTTTAATTTTTTAAAACTTATTTTTTAACTTTTTTTTTTTATTTTACTAGTCCCCCTAGGGGGCTATTGCGATCAGCATTCCGATCGCTCTGCAGTATCTGCTGATCACAGCTGGAAGGCTGTAAACAGCAGATACGCTGTCTTTCTCTTTTGCTGTGCCCCGGGCACAGCGAAAGTGAAACCAAGTCAGGTGTAGTACAGGAGTCATCACATGACCCTGTGCTACCATGACAACTATCGGGAGTCACGTGATTGCGTCACGTCACTTCCGGTATCGGGCGGTAAGGTAAATATTACCGCAATCGCGCTTATAATGGCGCTGTCATGTATTGACAGCGCCATATAAGGGGTTAATCGGCACGAGCAGATAACGATTCTGCTCGTGCCTAGCAGGCACACATCTCAGCTGTGAAAATCAGCTGAGATGTGTGCCGATCGCGGCATGCTGCCGCCGGAGGACCGCGGGCAGTAACATTATGTCATTTAGGACGTAATTTTACGGCCCGCGGTCGTTAAGGGGTTAAAGAAAAGACAACAGAATATATACTAGTTGCACCCACAGGCTGAAATAATGGTTCAAACCTGTGTATTTTAGGTATCCACCTGTCGATAGTTTCTGAATTGTGGTATGTGTTCCACATACTAGTTGTGGGTGCAACTAAAAAGCACCCACGGCACTTCCACAGTGGAACGCATATTGTAACATAAAACCCTCTGGTGGGCGGAAACCCGGAAGTGAACTTTTCGCTCCACATAGAAACGCAATCATTTACATGGAGAAGCAAACACTAAGGACTAGAGTTGAGCGCGGTTCGCGGTTCGAGGTTCTCCAGTTCTAGGCTCGAGTGATTTTGGGGCCTGTTCTAGATCGAACTAGAACTCGAGCTTTTTGCAAAAGCTCGATAGTTCTAGAAACGTTCGAGAACGGTTCTAGCAGCAAAAAAACAGCTAATTCCTAGCTTGGTTTCCGCTGTAATAGTGTAAGTCACTCTGTGAATCACACTATTATGACATTTCAGTGTATAGTGTGCGTGAACAGCGCCTTCAGATCACTGCTGTTTCTATAATTTTTTTTTTTTTCCTTGTCTTCCTTCCCTAAGCGCGCGCGTGTAGTGGGGCGGGCCAGCATGTCAGCCAATCCAAGACACACACACAGCTAAGTGGACTTTTAGCCAGAGAAGCAACGGCATGTGTGATAGGATGTCCATGTCACATGTCCCTGCATTATAAAACCGGACATTTTCCTCCAGGACGCCATTATCTCTTCTGCGTCTTTGGTGTCAGACATCACTGTCGCAGCTCCGTCCTCCTGAGTCCTATCGCCGATACAGCTGTATGCGCTCCATACACAGCGCTGGACAGCTTAGGGATAGCACTTTCTAGTAGTCCTTTTAAGGGCTCAAACCGTTAGGGTCAGAGCCATAGGTGACAGGTCCTGAAAACAGCGACAGCGTCTGTGTAGCCAAGGTCAGGGATTTCCTCCCTGCATTTCCCTATTAGGAGGGAATAGAAAGGCAGGCTTCCATTCCTCTACCCAGACCCACAATCCTGGCACTGTACCCTCCTGTCCTCTGCACACTACAACTCATTATAACTAAGCCATTATACTAGCAAACACTCAGTGTACCTAGTGGCATCCTAAACGTGGCTATTGGACTTTGCTATAGTCCCACTAGTGCAAAGACATTTGCAGAGCACGTCTGCCTGCATTGCACACTCCAACTCATTATAACTAAGCCATTATACTAGCAAACACTCAGTGTACCTAGTGGCATCCTAAACGTGGCTATTGGACTTTGCTATAGTCACACTAGTGCAAAGACATTTGCAGAGCACCTCTGCCTGCATTGCACACTCCAACTCATTATAACTAAGCCATTATACTAGCAAACACTCAGTGTACCTAGTGGCATCCTAAACGTGGCTATTGGACTTTGCTATAGTCACACTAGTGCAAAGACATTTGCATAGCACCTCTGCCTGCATTGCACACTCCAACTCATTATAACTAAGCCATTATACTAGCAAACACTCAGTGTACCTAGTGGCATCCTAAACGTGGCTATTGGACTTTGCTATAGTCCCACTAGTGCAAAGACATTTGCAGAGCACGTCTGCCTGCATTGCACACTCCAACTCATTATAACTAAGCCATTATACTAGCAAACACTCAGTGTACCTAGTGGCATCCTAAACGTGGCTATTGGACTGTTGTCTAGTCACACTAGTGCAAAGACATTTGCAGCACGTGTGCCTGCATTGCACACTCCAACTCATTATAACTAAGCCATTATACTAGCAAACACTCAGTGTACCTAGTGGCATCCTAAACGTGGCTATTGGACTTTGCTATAGTCCCACTAGTGCAAAGACATTTGCAGAGCGCGTCTGCCTGCATTGCACACTCCAACTCATTATAACTAAGCCATTATACTAGCAAACACTCAGTGTACCTAGTGGCATCCTAAACGTGGCTATTGGACTGTTGTCTAGTCACACTAGTGCAAAGACATTTGCAGCACGTCTGCCTGCATTGCACACTCCAACTCATTATAACTAAGCCATTATACTAGCAAACACTCAGTGTACCTAGTGGCATCCTAAACGTGGCTATTGGACTTTGCTATAGTCCCACTAGTGCAAAGACATTTGCAGAGCACGTCTGCCTGCATTGCACACTCCAACTCATTATAACTAAGCCATTATACTAGCAAACACTCAGTGTACCTAGTGGCATCCTAAACGTGGCTATTGGACTTTGCTATAGTCCCACTAGTGCAAAGACATTTGCAGAGCACGTCTGCCTGCATTGCACACTCCAACTCATTATAACTAAGCCATTATACTAGCAAACACTCAGTGTACCTAGTGGCATCCTAAACGTGGCTATTGGACTTTGCTATAGTCCCACTAGTGCAAAGACATTTGCAGAGCACGTCTGCCTGCATTGCACACTCCAACTCATTATAACTAAGCCATTATACTAGCAAACACTCAGTGTACCTAGTGGCATCCTAAACGTGGCTATTGGACTTTGCTATAGTCCCACTAGTGCAAAGACATTTGCAGAGCACGTCTGCCTGCATTGCACACTCCAACTCATTATAACTAAGCCATTATACTAGCAAACACTCAGTGTACCTAGTGGCATCCTAAACGTGGCTATTGGACTTTGCTATAGTCCCACTAGTGCAAAGACATTTGCAGAGCACGTCTGCCTGCATTGCACACTCCAACTCATTATAACTAAGCCATTATACTAGCAAACACTCAGTGTACCTAGTGGCATCCTAAACGTGGCTATTGGACTTTGCTATAGTCCCACTAGTGCAAAGACATTTGCAGAGCACGTCTGCCTGCATTGCACACTCCAACTCATTATAACTAAGCCATTTTACTAGCAAACACTCAGTGTACCTAGTGGCATCCTAAACGTGGCTATTGGACTGTTGTCTAGTCACACTAGTGCAAAGACATTTGCAGCACGTCTGCCTGCATTGCACACTCCAACTCATTATAACTAAGCCATTATACTAGCAAACACTCAGTGTACCTAGTGGCATCCTAAACGTGGCTATTGGACTTTGCTATAGTCCCACTAGTGCAAAGACATTTGCAGAGCACGTCTGCCTGCATTGCACACTCCAACTCATTATAACTAAGCCATTATACTAGCAATTTTTGCTGCCAGTTTAAGGGCCGTAGTTGCATTGTCAGGGATATTTATTCTTTATTATTCTGCTGTTAATAAAGCTAGACCACCACTGCAATCTACACCACCTCTCAATTTTTACTAACACATTTTCAGTCCACAATCTTGTCGCAATCAACATGAGTGGCAAAATGACAGATGCTGGTGGAAAGGGGAAGAGCCGTGGTGGAAAAGGCAAAAAAGGTTTTGTCCGTGGGGAAGGTGGCAAAGCTCCATTATCATCTGCTGAAGATAGACCATCTTCCAGCAAAAGTAAGATGTCTACTACTTACCGTGGACAATCCGATGTGCTCCCTTTTTTACGGACACGAACAACAGGAACAAAGGTAGATGATGGGCAAAAAAGGAAAATGCTTGAATGGATCTCAAGTGGTCCAACAAGTGCCCTCTCAGCCACTTCAAGTACCGCATCCAAAAAACACCAGTCCTCTGAGTTGTCATCCCAATCAAACTTGATTTCTCCCAGCTCTGAAGTCTCCATCAGCCCTGCACAGTATGGTGGAACTGAGATGGCTGAGTCTGCAGAGCTGTTCAGTCACACTATAGCCTGGGAATCAGAGGTCTGCTCCCAAGCTACAGTGAGTACAGAACAGGAAATGGTCTGCAGTGATGCCCAGAACCTTTGTGACTCTGATTCAGGCCGTGAGGACCAAGTTTCGGAGCATAATGTTGACCCTTTGTCACAAACTGTAACACCTGTGGTTATAGACAATGAGGAACATACTGATGAAGATGAGACTCAGATACCCGATTGGGATGACAACTTAAATATTCGGTCAGGGCAAGAAGAGGCTCGGTCAGAGGGGGAGGGGAGTGCAAACACAACAATTGATGATGAAGTTCTAGATCCCACCTACTGTCAACCCACAGTCAGGCACTCAAGGAGGTCAACAGAGGTGGTGGAGGAGGATGCAACTGATGACAAAGTTACCTTGCGCCTTCCTGGACAGAGTCGGAGTACTGGTAGCACGTCTACAACTGCATCCTCAGCCACCACTCTGCCTCTGAGCATTATTCGGGGTGGATCAACAGGTCGCATGGCCTCTAAGCCTTGCCTAGCCTGGTCCTTTTTTGACATAGAAAAAGATCGCCCAAATTATGTGATCTGTAAAATTTGTCATGGTTCTCTTAGTAGAGGTCAAAACCTCAGCAGTTTGACAACTTCTTCCATGAATCGTCACATGAATAAATATCATATGGCCCGGTGGGAAGCTCACCGTGCTGCAATGCGGCCTAGCGGAGCGAACCATCCACCGCCTGCCCCTTCCAGTGCATCCGCGCGCTCGTCATCTTCTAGGACTGTGGGGACAGCTGTCACACCTGTTTTTCCACCCACAACTTCCACCACTGTAACCGCAACAGGCAGTTTGCTTGGTAGGTCGTCAGTTGTTTTGGAAGGGGAAACAAGTGAGTGTGTACAGCTCTCTCAGACATCGATAGCACCAACTTTGGATGAAGGCAACATCATGTCTCCGCCTGCACTTTCCTCACAAACCTGCATTTTTCCAGGGACACCCTACTCAACACCGTCTACACACAGCAGCCAGATCTCTGTCCCTCAGATGTGGACAAATAAAAGGCCATTTCCTGCGACCCATGACAAAGCTAAGAGGTTGACTCTATCCCTCTGTAAGCTGTTGGCTACAGAAATGCTGCCTTTCCGCCTAGTGGACACACAGGATTTTAGAGACCTTATGTCTGTCGCTGTGCCCCAGTACCAGATGCCTAGTCGCCACTACTTCTCTAAGAAAGGTGTGCCCGCGCTACACCAGCATGTCGCACACAACATCACCGCTTCCTTGAGAAACTCTGTGTGTGAACGGGTGCATTTCACCACCGATACTTGGACCAGTAAGCATGGACAGGGACGTTACATGTCGCTGACTGGGCACTGGGTAACTATGGTGATAGATGGTGAAGGGTCTGCTGCACAAGTCTTGCCGTCCCCACGACTTGTGTGTCAATCCTCTGTCTGTCCAAGTTCCGCCACTGCTTCTGCATCCTCCACCTCATCTGGGTCCTCCACCTCCGCCCCAAGCCTGCCTGGTCAGGCCACCAGCGTTCTCACTGCGCAGAAGGAATCACGCACCCCTCATTACTATGCTGGCAGCAGAGCGCAACGGCATCAGGCGGTCTTTAGCTTGACATGTCTTGGGAATAAGAGTCACACAGCTGAGGAGTTGTGGTCAGCTCTGCGGTCCGAGTTTAATAAATGGTTGTTTCCACTCAACCTGCAGCCTGGTAAGGCCGTGGGCGACAATGCTGCAAACCTGGGTGCGGCCCTTCGCCTGGGCAAGGTGACACACGTACCTTGTATGGCTCACGTGTTGAACCTTGTCGTGCAGCAATTTTTAACACAGTATCCCGGCCTAGATGGCCTTCTGAACAGGGCACGAAAACTGTCTGCTCACTTCCGCCGTTCAAGCGCCGCAGCTGAGCGACTTGCATCGCTCCAGAAGTCTTTCGGCCTGCCGGTTCATCGCCTGAAATGCGATGTGGCGACACGCTGGAATTCAACTCTCCACATGTTACAGCGACTGTGGCAGCACCGCCGTGCCCTGGTGCAATACGTCATGACGTATAGCCTGGGCCAACGAGATGCAGAGGTGGGGCAGATCACCCTGATGGAGTGGTCTCAGATCAAGGACCTATGCACCCTTCTGCACAGTTTCGACATGGCGACGAATATGTTTAGCGCTGACAATGCCATTATCAGCATGACGATTCCAGTCATTTACATGCTGGAACACACGCTAAACACTATTCGGAGTCAGGGGGTGGGACAACAGGAAGGGGATGAACTACAGGAGGATTCATATGCGCAAGACACAACAACATCACCAAGGTCCAGACGTTCATCATCACCAAGGCGCCAGGCATGGGAGCATGGGGGACAGGGATCAACAAGGGCGCATGGTAGCAGGCGAGATGTTGAGGAAGGTGCAGGAGGACATGAAGAAATGGAGGACGAACTGTCCATGGACATGGAAGACTCAGCAGATGAGGGAGACCTTGGTCAGATTTCAGTTGAAAGAGGTTGGGGGGAGATGTCAGAGGAAGAAAGAACGGTTAGCACCTCTATGCCACAAACACAGCGTGGACTTGGTCCGCATGGCTGCGGAAGACACATGAGTGCCTTCTTGTTGCACTACCTCCAACATGACCCTCGTATTGTCAAATTTAGAAGTGATGATGACTACTGGCTTGCCACACTATTAGATCCCCGGTACAAGTCCAAATTTTGTGACATAATTCCAGCCATAGAAAGGGACGCACGTATGCAGGAGTATCAGCAGAAGCTGTTACTCGATCTTAGATCCGCTTTTCCACCAAACAACCGTGCAGGTGCAGGGAGTGAATCTCCCAGTTGTAACTTGACAAACATGGGACGGTCTCGTCATCTTCAACAGTCTACACGTACCAGTAGGACCGTATCTGGTGCTGGTAACAGCAATTTTATGGAATCTTTTCATAATTTTTTTAGACCCTCCTTTGCAAGGCCACCAGAGACAACAAGTCTGACACATAGTCAACGGCTGGAGAGGATGATACAGGAGTATCTCCAAATGAACATCGATGCCATGACTTTGCAAATGGAGCCTTGCTCCTTTTGGGCTTCAAACCTAGAAAAATGGCCAGAGCTCTCAACTTACGCCTTGGAGATTTTGTCGTGTCCAGCTGCCAGCGTTGTCTCTGAACGTGTCTTCAGTGCTGCTGGGTGTGTGCTGACAGATAAGCGCACGCGTCTGTCCAGTGACAATGTGGACAGACTGACGTTCATCAAAATGAACAAGTCATGGATCCAGAAGGAATTTACAACCCCTGTGTCATCCTGGGGAGAGTAAATGCTTGTGGATTTGGAATGTGCTTGATGCAAATCTAGCTGTGAAGTATACAACTAGGGCACAAGTGCTGCCACTGAATGGGTGGGTATGTGTGGGGCACAATTTTTGGAAAAAAAGGGAGACTCCGCTTGGAGTAACCCTTGCTTACATTGTTTTTAAAAGAAGCCAAGATGAACAGAGCTGGGATCAGGAAAGACTTTGCTACCTACCCTGGTGTCATCATGGGGACGGTTAATTATGGCGTATTTTTGAATGTGCTTGATGCAAATCTAGCTGTGAAGTGTACAACTAGGGCACAAGTGCTGCCACTGAATGGGTGGGTGTGTGTGGGGCACAATTTTTGGAAAAAAAGGGAGACTCCGCTTGGAGTAACCCTTGCTTACATTGTTTTTAAAAGAAGCCAAGATGAACAGAGCTGGGATCAGGAAAGACTTTGCTACCTACCCTGGTGTCATCCTGGGGACGGTTAATTATGGCGTATTTTTGAATGTGTTTGATGCAAATCTAGCTGTGAAGTGTACAACTAGGGCACAAGTGCTGCCACTGAATGGGTGGGTGTGTGTGGGGCACAATTTTTGGAAAAAAGGGAGACTCCGCTTGGAGTAACCCTTGCTTGCTGTGTTTTTAAAAGAAGCCAAGATGAACAGAGCTGGGGTCAGGAAAGACTTTGCTACCTACCCCGGTGTCATCCTGGGGACGGATAAGAATGGCGTATTTTTGAATGTGCTTGATGCAAATCTAGCTGTGAATTGTACAACTGGGGCACAACTGCTGCCACTGAATGGGTGGGTGTGTGTGGGGCACAATTTTTGGAAAAAAAGGGAGACTCCGCTTGGAGTAACCCTTGCTTACATTGTTTTTAAAAGAAGCCAAGATGAACAGAGCTGGGATCAGGAAAGACTTTGCTACCTACCCTGGTGTCATCCTGGGGACAGTTAATTATGGCGTATTTTTGAATGTGCTTGATGCAAATCTAGCTGTGAAGTGTACAACTAGGGCACAAGTGCTGCCACTGAATGGGTGGGTGTGTGTGGGGCACAATTTTTGGAAAAAAAGGGAGACTCCGCTTGGAGTAACCCTTGCTTACATTGTTTTTAAAAGAAGCCAAGATGAACAAGTCATGGTTCAGCAAAGACTTTATCTACCTACCCCGGTGTCATGCTGGGGACGGTTAATTATGGCGTATTTTTGAATGTGCTTGATGCAAATCAAAACATCCTGGTTGCAACTAGGGCACAAGTGCTGCCACTGATGGGGTGGGTGTCTGTGTGGCCCAATTTTTGGAAAAAAGGGAGACTCCGCTTGGAGTAACCCTTGCTTACATTGTTTTTAAAAGAAGCCAAGATGAACAGAGCTGGGATCAGGAAAGACTTTGCTACCTACCCTGGTGTCATCCTGGGGACGGTTAATTATGGCGTATTTTTGAATGTGCTTGATGCAAATCTAGCTGTGAAGTGTACAACTAGGGCACAAGTGCTGCCACTGAATGGGTGGGTGTGTGTGGGGCACAATTTTTGGAAAAAAAGGGAGACTCCGCTTGGAGTAACCCTTGCTTACATTGTTTTTAAAAGAAGCCAAGATGAACAAGTCATGGTTCAGCAAAGACTTTATCTACCTACCCCGGTGTCATGCTGGGGACGGTTAATTATGGCGTATTTTTGAATGTGCTTGATGCAAATCAAAACATCCTGTTTGCAACTAGGGCACAAGTGCTGCCACTGATGGGGTGGGTGTCTGTGTGGCCCAATTTTTGGAAAAAAGGGAGACTCCGCTTGGAGTAACCCTTGCTTACATTGTTTTTAAAAGAAGCCAAGATGAACAGAGCTGGGATCAGGAAAGACTTTGCTACCTACCCTGGTGTCATCCTGGGGACGGTTAATTATGGCGTATTTTTGAATGTGCTTGATGCAAATCTAGCTGTGAAGTGTACAACTAGGGCACAAGTGCTGCCACTGAATGGGTGGGTGTGTGTGGGGCACAATTTTTGGAAAAAAAGGGAGACTCTGCTTGGAGTAACCCTTGCTTACATTGTTTTTAAAAGAAGCCAAGATGAACAAGTCATGGTTCAGCAAAGACTTTATCTACCTACCCCGGTGTCATGCTGGGGACGGTTAATTATGGCGTATTTTTGAATGTGCTTGATGCAAATCAAAACATCCTGTTTGCAACTAGGGCACAAGTACTGCCACTGATGGGGTGGGTGTCTGTGTGGCCCAATTTTTGGAAAAAAGGGAGACTCCGCTTGGAGTAACCCTTGCTTACATTGTTTTTAAAAGAAGCCAAGATGAACAGAGCTGGGATCAGGAAAGACTTTGCTACCTACCCTGGTGTCATCCTGGGGACGGTTAATTATGGCATATTTTTGAATGTGCTTGATGCAAATCTAGCTGTGAATTGTACAACTGGGGCACAACTGCTGCCACTGAATGGGTGGGTGTGTGTGAGGCCCAATTTTTGGAAAAAAAGGGAGACTACGCTTGGAGTCACCTTGCGGTGTTTTACATGATTTTAGAAGGGTGTGCCATGCCTATATCTGTGTGTCCTCCTCTTTTTCCTTGTCCAGCTGTTTTGTTTTCGCATGAGTATATGTCCTTGTCACTTTCCCATGTGTTTGTGTTGTGTTGTGAGTTGTTTGTCACCTTTTGGACACCTTTGAGGGTGTTTTCTAGGTGTTTTTCTGTGTTTGTGATTGCCTGCCATTGTTTCCTATGCAGTTCGAGTTCGGTTCGTCGAACGTTCGACGAGCCGAACTCGAACGGGACCGCCGTTCGGCGAACCGACCTCGAGCCGAACCGGGACCGGTTCGCTCATCTCTACTAAGGACAGCATGCATTTAGCAGTGGACTATGGGATGGTCCATCGCTGAACAGGGAATACACCTGCAGGTGATTTAGCCTACTAACAAGAGGTAAGCGCATTTATATAAGACATGGGCAGAGACTCCCCAACTGTATGCAGACCAAGCAGGAGTGAGATTTTTCACCAGCCATAATAAAGTACCAGCAACAGGAGAGGCATGATCAGCTTCATACTGAAGGTAACTGATACTGCAAGGAATTTTCCCAGCAGCGCTATCTCACTATCATTTTTTATTAATATATAATGTGGAGACACGGGGGTGAGGGAATCACAATATTAAGACTTTATTGGATCCCCAAACAATTAACGCCACATAGGACATTACCAGCAAAACCACAAAATGTAACCGGCAACAGTTTCTCACCATTCCGCTGGCTCACCAGGGATTAGAATGTCCGTGCCTCAGAGCTTCCAGGGCTACTTACTACAAACTAGCAGCACCCCGCTTTTGGCGGCCACCCACTGAGAATGGAATAACGCCAGATTTAGGAAGCTGTCTGAGGACCGCAAAGCCTGTAGTCAGGTGACTGGATTGTCCCAAGCTGGATTCCTTCCTTAGGTAGTCCTTGATAGATCAGTCAAATCCTTGCTTTCGATGTTTAACCCCATAGCGACGGCCTAACGTCTCAAGACGTCGGAAAAACAGGGTACTTATTCTGTTCCGACGTCTTGAGACGTCAGGCCGGAAAAAGCTTGTAGCGCCCCCCCAGTGACGGAAAATCCCGGGGGTTTCAGCTACCGGGGGTAGCTGAGACCCCCAAGATTATGAATCGGGGTGGTTTTTTTGGACCCCGAGAATGTGATCGCCAGTATACACCAAATACCGCCGGTCACATTAAAAAAAAAAATGGCAAATAATACTGATTTCTTTCTCATCTGACATGATCAAACATGTCAGATGATAAAGAAATATAAGCCCCTAGTGCCCCCAAAGCCCCCGGTACCGGAGAAATCAACCCCCACCACCCCCACCCCCACCGGACTTCCAAAATGGCGCCGCCGTGCGCCGAAAACTGCCGCCGCCGCCGGCTCTGCATTCATTTCCCTCTGATCTGAAATGATAAAACATTTCAGATCAGAGGGAAATGTCCTCCCCCTGAGCCCTCCTCCGGTACACCGGAGATCTCTGGTCCCCTGGAGCCCCATCCGGTTCTCCAGAGCAATCCCCCCTCCCCTCCGGAGCATCCAAGATGGCGACGCGCACAGTAGCGCGCGGCCGCATTTATCCTCCTCTCATTTCTGTCGCATGTGACACGTCACATGCGACAGAAAAGTCGTCCCCACGTCCTGCCAGGTCACCCCCCCGTCAGCCCCAGCCCCCGGTCTTCCCCGGTACCTGGCTGCCGCTCCGTTCCCGCAATCACTCCGCCTCAATCTGAAAAGCGGGAGGCGCATGCGCAGACAGCGGCTGTCAGCTGGCTCCCCTCAAGCAGGGACGCTGAGCTCACTACCGCAACTGCTGCACTGTGGACCGGGGGAGTGTGAGTGCAGTAATCTGCAGCCACACTCCTCACATGGAGGGCCTGCTGTTCCAGAAAATGGGGGATACGTTCTCTCAGCGTGCCCCTCATATTCTGGAATGAGATTACTGCAGGTCACTCTGCCCTAGGTTGGACCGGGGCAGTGTGAGTGCAGTATTCTCAGATTACTGCACCCACACTGCTCACAGGAAGAGCTTGCTCTTCCGGAAAATAGGGGATACATTCCCTGAGCATGCCCCCATATTCTAGAAGGTCCAGAACCTCCAAAATGGATTACGGCGGACCGGAATTTTTTTTATTTTCAATAAATTGGTGAAAGAGGGAAAGTTTTGGGGAGTGTTTTTTCAAATAAATTTTTTGTCGTCTTTATTTTTTTTCTATTACTGACTGGGTTAGTGATGTCGGGTATCTGTTTAGATGCTGTGACATCTCTAACCTCTGAACTTGCTGCCAGGTGACATTACACATCTAGCATCAACCCCATTTATTTCCCCGTTTGCCACCGCTCCAGGGCAACGGGATGAGCTGGGGCGAAGCGCCAGAATTGGCGCATCTAATGGATGCGCCACTTCTGGGGCGGCTGCGGCCTGCTATTATTAGGTTGGGAAAGGCCAAATAACTATGGCCCTTCCCACCCTGATAATACCAGGTCACAGCTGTCTGCTTTACCTTGGCTGGTAATCCAATTTGAGGGGGATCCCACTTTTTTTTTTTTAATTATTTATAAATAATTATAAAAAAACAGCTTGGGGTGACCTCCAAATTGGATCACCAGCCAAGGTGAAGCTGCCAGCTGTGGTCTATAGGCTGCAACTGTCTGCTTTACCCCAGCCGGCTATCAAAAATAGGGGGGACCCCACGTCATTTTTTTTTTAATTATTTATATTTGGGCTAAATACAAGGCACAACACAATGAAAGTCACTAACGGGCACCAGCTTAGAATATGCAGGGGGTAGGACATTATATATGTGTTAGACATCTATCCATCCATCGATCCTAGCTCTTTAGGCTATGTGCCCACAATCAGGATTTGCAGCATTTTGGATGCAGAGTGTTGCCACTTTGTCCATAACGCTGCGTTGTGCAATACAAGCACAGTGGAAGGATTTTTAGAAATCTCCTGACCATGTCACTGAGCAGCAGGATGTCAATTTATGCTGCAGAGACTAAAGTGTTCTTCGAAGGAAGAATAAAGTCTGCAGCAGTCTGAACCCGGAGTGTATACACAGGTAGCTGCATTCTCCCGTGGACAACACTCACATCTCTGCAGGAGGGCTCGCACTGCATCCTAGACAGTGTCGCCAGATTGTGGGCATATAGCCTAAAAGTGAGAAATTTGGCACAACAGCAACATTTTTGTGAAGTACCTGTAGATTTAAAATTCTCACTATACCCCTGAATAAAGTGCTTGAAGGGTCTAGTTTCCAAAATGGGGTCACTTGTGGGGGGTTTCTGCTGTATAGGTGAACTAGGGGCCCTGCAAATGCGACATGGTGCCCACAATTTGTTTCAACTTTTACAAAATTCAAATCATGCTCCTTCCGTCCCGAACCCTACTGTTTGTCCAAACAGAGCTTTTTTCACCACATATGGGGTATCCCTGCGCTCATAAGAAATTGGATAAAAAATGTGTGCTCCATTTTTTGGTATTTCCTCTTGAAAAAGTGAGGAATTTTGTGCTAAAGCAACATTTTTCTGAAAAAAAAAAATCAAAATTTTCAATATGATTACCTAAGGTTACGAAATTCTATGAAGTATCTGTGGGTTCAAATGCACTATACCCCTAGATAAAATCCTTGAGGGGTCTAGTTTCCAGAATGGGGTCACTTGTGGGGGAGCTCCACTGTTTAGGCACCTCAGGTGGTCACCAAACGCAACATGGCGTTCGCTAATAATTCCTGCCAATTTTGCAGTCAAATGGTGCTCCTTTCCTTCCGAGCCTTGCCGTGCACCCAAACAGTTGATTTCCACCACATATGATGTATCAGCGAACTCAGGAGAAATTGCACAATACATTTTATGGTGCATTTTTTTCCTGTTACCTTTGTGAAAAAAAAGCTACCTGGTTAAAATAACAACTTTGTGGTAAAAAAAAAAAAATATATTTTCACGGCCTAACATTATAAAATTCTGTGAAGCACCTGGGGGTTCAGGGTACTCACCAAACATCTAGCTAAATTCCTTGAGGGGTCTATTTTCCAAAATGGGGCCACATGTTGGGGAGCTTCACTGTATAGGCACCTCAGGGGCTCCAAATGCAACATGGCATCTGCTATTGATTCCAGCTAATTTTGCAGTCAAATGGCACTCCTTCCCTTCCGAGCCCTGCCATGCGCCCAAACAGTTGATTTCCACCACATATAAGGTATCGCCAAACTCAGGAGAAATTGCACAATAAATTTTATGCTGAATTTTTTCCTTTTACTCTTGTAAAAAAAAAAGCTACCTGGTTGAAGTCACGATTTTATGGCAAAATGTTATTTTTTTATTTTGATGGCTCAACGTTACAAAATTCAGTGAAGCACCTGGGGGTTCAGGGTAATCACTAAACATCTAGATACATTCCTTGAGGGGCCTAGTTTCCAAAATGGGGTCACCTGTGGGGGGTTTCTGCTGTTTAGGTACCTTAGGGGACCTCCAAATGCAACATGGTGCCCGCAATCTTTTTCAGCCAAATTTCCTTTCCAAAACTCAAATACTGCTCCTTCCGTTCCAAGCCCTCCCATTTGTCCAAACAAAGGTTTCAGACCAAATGTGAGGTATCACCGCGCTAATAAGAAAGTGGGTAACAAACGTTGAGGTCAAATTTTTGTAATTACCTCTTGAAAAAGTAAGAACATTGATGCTAAAGCAAACATTTTTGAGAAAATTATTAAAATTTTCAATATGATAACGTAACGTTAACAAAATCTGTGAAATACTTGTGGGTCCAAAATGCTCACTATACCCCTAGATAGAGGCCTTGAGGGGTCTAGTTTCCAAAATGGCATCACTTGTGAGGGGTTTCTGTTTAGGTTCCTTAGCGGACCTGTAAATGCAACATGGTGCCCGCAATCTATTTCAGCCAAATTTGCTTTCCAAAATTCAAATATTGCTCCTTCTGTTCCGAGCCCTCCCATTTATCCAAACAGAGGTTTTTGACCACATGTGGGGTATCGGCGCGTTCATAAGAAAGTGGGTAACAAGTTTTGGGGTCCATTTTGTTGTGTTATTTCTTCTAAAAGTGAATACATTTGGGTTAGAGCAGCATTTTTAGGTAAAATTAAATTTTTGCTTTTTTTCATTCCACATTGCTTTTGTTCATGTGAAGCACCTGAAGGGTTAATAAACTTCTTGAATGTGATTTTGAGTACTTGGGGGGTGCAGTTTTTAGAATGGGGTCACTTTTGGGTATTTTCTGTCACCTAAGCCTATCAAAGTCACTTCGAATATGATGTGGTCCCTAAAAAAATGGTTTTGTAAGTTTTGATGTAAAAATGAGAAATCGCTGATAAACTTTGAACCCCTCTAACTTCCTAACAAAAAAACATTTGGTTCCAAAATCGCGCTGATGTAAAGTAGACAAGTGGGAAATGTTATTTATTAACTATTTTGTGTGACATAACTCTGTGGTTTAACGGTATAAAAATTCAAAAGTTGAAAATTGCTAAATTTTCAAAATTTTTGCCAAAATTAAATTTTTTTCATAAATAAACACAAAAAATATTGTCCTAAATTTGGTACTAACATGAAGTCCAATATGTGACGAAAAAATAATCTCAGAATCACTGGGATCGGTTGAAGCGTTCCAGAGTTATAACCTCATGAAGTGACACTGGTCAGAATTGCAAAATTTGGTCTGGTCATTAAGGTGAAAATTAGCTCCGTCACTAAGGGGTTAAGTTCATATAGTATTATAATCCATATTCGGTTATGGCTTGCCAATTGGATCCGCAGGTCTTAGATTGGTAGCATGTAGCAAGAGTCTCCCAGTCCTCCTTCTTATACCCCTGAGCTCTCCATTCAGACTATTGGGGTCTTCACGATTGGTGGATAAGACTGGGTTCGTATTGGCTAGATTTCAAGCTGAATACAAAATATCCCTAGTAGTAATGATAACATGGCAGAGACAAGGGAGAGACAGCTAAGTTAAATTGCATCTAGCAATATACATAGTAATACAATGGGAGGTTCGCATAATTGATTTCTCTGGGTTTCTGTCCTTCACTGGCCAAGGCAATTACATGAGTTAACAAGAACTTTAACGCTAGACTCCTAAAGGTCCAGTCACACTAAGCAACTTACCAGCGATCCCAACAACGATAGGGATCGCTGGTAAGTTGCTAGGAGGTTGCTGGTGAGCTGTCACACTGCGACGCTCCAGCGATCCCACCAGCAACCTGACCTGGCAGGGATCGCTGGAGCGTGGCTACACGAGTTGCTGGTGAGCTCACCAGCAACCAGTGACCAGCCCCCAGTCTCCTAGTTACAGCACACATCAGGTTAATTAACCCGATGTGTGCTGCAGCTAAATGTGCACAGAGCAGGGAGCAGCGCACACTGAGCGCTGGCTCCTTGCTCTCCTAGTTACAGCACACATCGGGTTAATTGCCTGATGTGTGCTGCAGCTATCTGTGCACAGAGCAGGAGCCGGCAGCACAGGCAGTGAGAGCGGAGGAGGCTGGTATCAAAGGTAAATATCGGGTAACCAAGGACAGGGCTTCTTGGTTACCCGATGTTTACATTAGTTACCAGCCTCAGCAGAAGCCGGCTCCTGCTCACTGCACATTAGTTGTTGCTGTCTCGCTGTCACACACAGCGATGTGTGCTTCACAGCAGGACAGCAACAACTAAAAAATGGCCCAGGACATTCAGCAACAACCAACGACCTCACAGCAGGGGCCAGGTTGTTGCTGGATGTCACACACAGCAACATCGCTAGCAACGTCACAAAAGTTGTTCGTTACCAGCGATGTTGCTAGCGATGTTGCTTAGTGTGACGGGGCCTTAAGAGTCTTGTAGAAACAATGAGAGGCTTATCCCCGTTTATAAACAAGATATCATTATGTCTGGCTGAATTTTAAGAAAATTAACCCATGCTAGGCACTGACTGAGTCCATGTCGTCACATATACCATCTGATATTTTTTTATTAACAGCCAGGGAAGTGTAGATTACAGATTAATCAGCATTCAGGATAGCAGGTACCAAGGAAAGAAAAACATCCTGTAAGGCAGAAGTCTCAAACACGCGGGCCGCATGCAGCCCCTGAGGCTCCTTGTTGCAGCCCGCAGACCCCGTGACGATCGCAGCTTTATGCCCGGGGGTCGGTGCCGGCACGACTTTACTGCAATTGAATAATTTGCGGTGCATTCGCCGTGCAAACTCACAGAGGAGCTGTCAGCACTATACCAATGGCCGCTGCCCGCCAATCAGATGCAAGGAAGTGACGTCGCTGTATGACATCCCTCCTTGCATCTGATTGGTGGGCAGCGGCCATCTCCTCTGCGCACGCGGCATCGCAAATGATTCAATTGTACTAGTAAAGTCCTGCCGGCGCCAGGCATAGAGCTGCGATCGTCACGGGCCGCAACAAGCAGGTACGTGCTCACGATCAGGATGCGTCCTGGATGCGGCAGGCCCTGACCTGCAGGGCCGCAAGTCTCCTCCTTAGGGGTCTCCTCGGTGTGTGTGTGTGTGTGTGTGTGTGTGTGTGTGTGTGTGTGTGTGTGTGTGTGTATATAGGCGCACAAAACTACTGGCACAATACCACAAGGATGGGCACAAAACTACTGGGCACACTACAACGATGGGTACAAAAATACTGGGCACAATACTACAAGGATGGGCACTATACTACAAGGATGGGCACAAAACTACTGGGCACAATACTACAAGGATGGGCACAAAACTACCGGGAACACTACCAAAAGGATGGACACAATACTACAAGGATGGGCACAAAAGTACTGGGCACACTACTACAAGGATGGGCACAAAGGTACAGGGCACAATACTACAAGGATGGGCACTATACTACAAGGATGGGCACAAAACTACTGGGCACAATACTACAAGGATGGGCACAAAAGTACTGGGCACACTAGTACAAGGATGGGCACAAACGTACCGGACACACTACTACAAGAATGGGCACAAAAGTACCGGACACACTACTACAAGAATGGGCACAAAAGTACTGAGCACACTACTACAAGGATGGGCACAAAGGTGCTGGACACAATATTACAAGGATGGGCACAAAATTACTGGGCACTATACCACAAGGAAGGTCACAATACTACATGGCACACAGATGGGCACAATACTACTGGGCACAATACCACAAGGATTGGCACAATATTACAGGGCACACTGATGGGCACAATAGTACTGGGAACAATACCACAAGGATGAGCACAATACTACATGCAAATGGATGGGCACAATACTACTGGGCACAATACCACAAGGATGGGCACAATACCTCAAGGATGAGTACCTTACTACAGGGGACATGGAAGGGGTACATTACTGCAGCATGGGGACATTACTATAAGATGCTGCTAATTGTAAAACAATATTACAAGATGATAAAATGTGAAAAAAAATTCAAAATAAAGCATGAGAATATTTTTTTGCCATTTAAAAATGCTTTTTTCATATATATAAACTTAACTAAACAAAAAAGTGCAGGTTTGTTATAATAAACAAGCAAAAAGTGTTCAAAAAAGCTATAGAAAACAAACATGGAATCACGAAAAATGTCACTTTGTCCTCTAAAAAATGCGGCCCCTCTCAATTTTTTTTTCTGTATGCGGCCCATACACCCATCTGAGTTTCAGACCCCTGCTGTAAGGTAACACATATATCTTTCGATAATCATAAAGAATCTGAAATATCTCTTTAAGCCTTAACAAGAGCACACAATTCTCTAAGTGAACCAAGCAATGAAGGTATGAAACTACACTAGAATATAATGTGCAGACCGATAACATAGACAAGAATTAATAGACTGCAACCCTGTTATATACATATATATATATATACATATATATATTGTGAGACTGTGACCGGGGTTATCTATGACGGCCGGTATGTCTCGCCCCGGTTGTGCTCACTCCATGATAGAAAGTAAATCCACTATAGGGTTAATGCTGTTTCCCTACAGGCTGAAGGAAGGGTTAAATAGAATCAGGAACAAGGGCAGGTGTGCCGGGTGCGAGGGAGTGAACAGAACTCCCTGAGTTTTCTGCTGGGGAGGCACATGTATTGTGTTATGGACTTTTGTTTGGACATTAAAACCGTGTGCTGTGAACCTTAATGCCTGGATCCCGTGTCTTCTGCTGCGCAGCCGACCGTGCTACCTCACATATGGTGGAGAATCGGCGGGCATGACAGCCGGTGAGGTGTAGCATCCATCCCTGGTGACCCAGCTGCGCATGTCCTGGATTCGAGCGGCTATACTACAGCCCAAACCCGGCGACGCCATGGAGGACATACTAAAGCATTTGGCTCAGGCTAATGCACAGCAGCAACAGGCTAATGCACAGCAGCAACAGGCTAATGCACAGCAGCAACAGACCAATGCACACCTGCTCCAATCCTTGCAAGTGCAGGAAAAAAAATTCCAAGAACAGATGGATCAGGCCAATGCACGTCAGCAGCAAGTCTTGCAATTGCAGGAAAAAAGGCACCAAGAACAGATGGTTCTCCTGGCCAAGTCGATCCGTGCCGGACCGGCAGCAACAACCCCGGGACCGGGTGACGACGGCAGCGTCCGGAAAGCGGTGAGACAAGCGTTGCAAAAGATGACCCCGGGTGATGATGTGGAAGCGTTCCTGGCGGTGTTTGAGCGGGTGGCCGAGCGGGAAAAGCTGCCGACCCCGCAGTGGGCTGAGGTATTGTCGCCCTATCTGACGGGGGAACCCCAAAAAGCGTACCTGGACCTCTGTACCGAGGACGCCATTGACTATGTGACCCTGAAAGCCGAAATACTGGCTCGGTTGGGGGTGAATACCTATGTACGGGCTCAGCGGGTAAATCAGTGGTTCTTTGAGGAAGCCAAACCCATACGCTCCCAGGCCTATGACTTGTTGCATCTTGTAAAAAAGTGGTTGCAGCCTGACATTCTGAGCCCGGCGCAAATGGTGGAAAGGGTAGTAGTGGATCGTTTTGTGCGCACTTTACCCGTCACCGTTCAACGGTGGGTTGGACAGGGTGACCCGAGTACCCTGGACCAATTAGTGTCCCTGGTAGAGCGGCATGTGGCTACGCAGGACTTGATACGGGACACTGAGACTTTGCGTACCGCCCGTCGGTCCGGCCCCTCCAAGCCTAGGGCCAAGGACCCACCGCTGACAACGGTGCAGGAGTCCCCTACCGTCCCGTCTGAGGCCGCGGCCGCCATTCCTGAGGTCCGGAAGGTTCTGTACCCTAAACGACAACCCGTCAAGGGGGTTTCCGTCCCCATTAGATGTTGGCGGTGCCAGCGGGTGGGACATATGGAAGCCCAGTGTCCACTCACCACGGAGCCCATGGATTGTGGGGTTACCCGGCGGGGTTCAATGTATGCTCAGGTGGTGTGTACCGCTGACCTGGTCTCCCCAGAGACGGAGCCCCACTTGTGCCAAATACAGGTGAATGGATGTCCGGTTACAGGATTGTTGGATTCCGGAAGCTTAGTGACCCTTGTGCGATCCACCTTGAGGGCTAAAGTAAAGGCCACAGGACGCACCGTGGGGGTGGTTTGCATACATGGGGACCGCCGCGACTATCCCACGGGGATTGTCACCATCACAGCACCTTGCGGTCAGGTGCAACATGAAGTGGGACTTCTTAACACTCTTCCTTATGACGTGATCCTAGGAAGGGATCTGCCCTATTTTTGGACTTTATGGAGGGGACCCCCTAAGTCCCCTCAGATATTGGTTGGTCCGGGATCTGAGCCCTACAATCCTGAATCCGGGACACCTGCCGTAGGGGTCACCATGATAGGGACAGAGTGTGAACCCGGTAGGTCGCCCCTAGAGGTATTGGCAGGAGAGGCTGAGACGGTCGAGCCCATCCCGGAGTTGGAGGCGTCCCCGGATACGTTTGGGACAGCCCAACTCCAGGACCCTACGTTGATACATGCCCGGAGTCGGGTGACAGTAGTTGACGGGGTGGCACAGCTGCCCGGTGCCCAGGTAAGGTACCCCCATTTCGCTCTTAAGCAGGATTTACTCTACCGGGTAGATGAAATACGGGGCATGGGGGTAGAACAGTTGGTGGTGCCCCAGCCGCATCGCCGGCGGGTCCTCGACTTGGCTCATAAACACCTGATGAGTGGCCACCTAGGGGTCAAGAAAACGCAGGAGCGAATATTGCAAAGGTTCTATTGGCCCGGGGTCTTTGGGGAGGTAAAACGGTTCTGCGAAACCTGCCCGGAGTGTCAGCTTACCGCACCCCTGACCCATTTTCGCAGTCCGTTGGTACCGTTACCCATTATAGAAGTCCCTTTTGAACGGATAGGGATGGATCTGGTGGGGCCCCTCGTAAAGTCCGCTCGAGGGCACCAACACATCCTAGTGATCGTTGACTATGCCACCCGGTATCCCGAGGCGATACCTCTCAGACATACTGCAGCAAAGCTTATAGCTCGGGAGTTGCTTGCTGTGTTCTGCCGGGTGAGGTTGCCCAAGGAGATCCTTACGGATCAGGGGACCCCATTCATGTCTAAAGTGACCAAAGAGCTATGCCGGCTACTCCAGATCAAGCAGTTGCGTACGTCTGTGTATCATCCTCAAACGGACGGTTTAGTCGAGCGTTTCAATAAAACCCTGAAAACCATGCTAAGAAGGGTGATCTCAAAAGACGGGAAAGACTGGGATATGATGCTTCCCTACTTGATGTTTGCCATACGAGAGGTGCCACAGGCATCCACGGGGTTTTCGCCTTTTGAATTGTTATACGGGCGACATCCCCGGGGATTGTTGGACCTGGCAAAAGAAACATGGGAACAAGAGCCCACCCCCCATAAAAGTGTGATCGAACACATTTTAGGTATGCAGAACCGCATAAGCGCAGTCATGCCAATTGTGAAGGAGCATTTACAGGAGGCTCAGGCCGCGCAAAGCGGCCGCTACAATAGACAAGCCACCGTGCGGACCTTTAAACCCGGGGATCGGGTGTTGGTATTAATCCCCACGGCGGAGAGTAAATTCCTGGCTCAGTGGCAAGGCCCCTACGAGATAAAGGAAAGAGTCGGGGTGGTTAACTATAAAGTATTGCAGCCCGGTAGGCGGAAACCTGAACAAATATACCATGTCAACCTATTAAAACCTTGGCAGGAACGGGAAAGCCTGATGGCTGTTTTTTCCCCACCTCCCTCCTCTTCGGGTCGTTCACATCCGGCTCCAGCGACCTCCGGAGAGGACGAACCGGAAGTAAGGATTGGAGAAGCCCTCACCAAGCAACAAAGGCGAGAGGCCAGACGGTTGGTTCAGCAGAACCCCGATGTCTTCTCCGAGCTGCCCGGTAGGACCAGTCTGATACGACACGATATTGTCACCGAGCCCCACCTGAAGGTACGCCTGAAGTCATACCGGGTACCGGAGGCTCGACGACAAGCCATATCGGAGGAAGTAAAGACAATGTTACGCCTGGGGGTCATCGAAAAATCCCGGAGTGAATGGGCTAGTCCGATTGTCCTAATACCAAAACCCGATGGCTCCTTAAGGTTCTGCAATGACTTTAGGAGATTGAACGAAATATCCAAGTTCGATCTCTACCCCATGCCCTGGGTGGATGAGCTGATTGATAGGCTGGGACAGGCGCGATATTTTACCACGCTCGACCTGACCAAGGGGTACTGGCAGGTGCCACTAACGGAGTCCGCCAAGGAGAAAACCGCTTTTGTTACGCCGGAGGGTCTCTTCCACTATGTTGTCTTGCCTTTTGGGTTACATGGTGCTCCGGCCACGTTCCAGAGGTTGATGGACTTAGTGCTGGAACCCCACCAGGCGTATGCATCAGCGTACCTGGATGACATCATTATTTACAGCTCCGATTGGCAGACCCACTTGGAACAGGTACAAGCGGTGGTGGACGCGCTTCGAACAGCCGGATTGACAGCCAATCCCAAGAAATGTGCATTGGGACTCACGGAAGCCCGCTACTTGGGCTACGTGATAGGCCAAGGAGTGATTAAGCCCCAAATTAACAAGGTTGAGGCGATCCAGAAGTGGCCTAGACCCCTGACCACGAAGCAGGTTAGGGCCTTCCTGGGTATCGTGGGGTACTACAGGAGGTTTGTAAAGGATTTTGCGGGACTATCAGCCCCCTTGACGGACCTTCTCAAAGGCAAGAAGTCCGTCATGGTGCGCTGGACTCCGCAGGCCGAGGACTCCTTCCGGGCCCTGAAGGAGGTCCTGTGCGGACAGCCCGTTCTGGTCAACCCTGATTTCCGGAAGGAGTTCATTGTACAGACTGACGCCTCGGAGGTCGGCCTGGGGGCAGTGCTGTCTCAGGTGGTTCAGGGGGAGGAACACCCCGTCACCTTCTTGAGCAGGAAGCTCACCCCTCCCGAGCGGAATTATAGCGTAGTGGAGAAGGAGTGCCTGGCGATCAAGTGGGCCTTGGAGTCCCTACGCTATTACCTGCTGGGACGGCAGTTTCGCTTGGTGACGGATCACTCTCCACTGGTCTGGATGAGGTCCGCCAAGGAACGGAATGCCCGGGTTACCCGGTGGTTCCTTTCTCTGCAGAACTTCCGGTTTACGGTTGAACACCGGGCCGGTAGGTTGCAGGGCAACGCCGATGCCTTGTCCCGTGGCCCGTGTTTGATGGCTGGAGTTCAACCCCGCACGCTTGAACTGAGGGGGGGGTATGTGAGACTGTGACCGGGGTTATCTATGACGGCCGGTATGTCTCGCCCCGGTTGTGCTCACTCCATGATAGAAAGTAAATCCACTATAGGGTTAATGCTGTTTCCCTACAGGCTGAAGGAAGGGTTAAATAGAATCAGGAACAAGGGCAGGTGTGGCGGGTGTGAGGGGGTGAACAGAACTCCCTGAGTTTTCTGCTGGGGAGGCACATGTATTGTGTTATGGACTTTTGTTTGGACATTAAAACCGTGTGCTGTGAACCTTAATGCCTGGATCCCGTGTCTTCTGCTGCGCAGCCGACCGTGCTACCTCACAATATATATATACATATACATATATATATACATACATATATATATATACATATATATACATATACATATATATATATATATATATATATATATATACAGTTAGGTCCAGAAATATTTGGACAGTGACACAATTTTCGCGAGTTGGGCTCTGCATGCCACCCCATTGGATTTGAAATTAAATCTCTACAACAGAATTCAAGTGCAAATTGTAACGTTTAATTTGAAGGTTTGAACAAAAATATCTGATAGAAATTGTAGGAATTGTACACATTTCTTTACAAAAACTCCACATTTTAGGAGGTCAAAAGTAATTGGACAAATAAACCAAACCCAAACAAAATATTTTTATTTTCAATATTTTGTTGCGAATCCTTTGGAGGCAATCACTGCCTTAAGCCTGGAACCCATGGACATCACCAAACGCTGGGTTTCCTCCTTCTTAATGCTTTGCCAGGCCTTTACAGCCGCAGCCTTGAGGTCTTGCTTGTTTGTGGGTCTTTCCGTCTTAAGTCTGGATTTGAGCAAGTGAAATGCATGCTCAATTGGGTTAAGATCTGGTGATTGACTTGGCCATTGCAGAAGGTTCCACTTTTTTGCACTCATGAACTCCTGGGTAGCTTTGGCTGTATGCTTGGGGTCATTGTCCATCTGTACTATGAAGCGCCGTCCGATCAACTTTGCGGCATTTGGCTGAATCTGGGCTGAAAGTATATCCCGGTACACTTCAGAATTCATCCGGCTACTCTTGTCTGCTGTTATGTCATCAATAAACACAAGTGACCCATTGCCATTGAAAGCCATGCATGCCCATGCCATCACGTTGCCTCCACCATGTTTTACAGAGGATGTGGTGTGCCTTAGATCATGTGCCGTTCCCTTTCTTCTCCAAACTTTTTTCTTCCCATCATTCTGGTACAGGTTGATCTTTGTCTCATCTGTCCATAGAATACTTTTCCAGAACTGAGCTGGCTTCATGAGGTGTTTTTCAGCAAATTTAACTCTGGCCTGTCTATTTTTGGAATTGATGAATGGTTTGCATCTAGTTGTGAACCCTTTGTATTTACTTTCATGGAGTCTTCTCTTTACTGTTGACTTAGAGACAGATACACCTACTTCACTGAGAGTGTTCTGGACTTCAGTTGATGTTGTGAACGGGTTCTTCTTCACCAAAGAAAGTATGCGGCGATCATCCACCACTGTTGTCATCCGTGGACGCCCAGGCCTTTTTGAGTTCCCAAGCTCACCAGTCAATTCCTTTTTTCTCAGAATGTACCCGACTGTTGATTTTGCTACTCCAAGCATGTCTGCTATCTCTCTGATGCATTTTTTTCTTTTTTTTCAGCCTCAGGATGTTCTGCTTCACCTCAATTGAGAGTTCCTTAGACCGCATGTTGTCTGGTCACAGCAACAGCTTCCAAATGCAAAACCACACACCTGTAATCAACCCCAGACCTTTTAACTACTTCATTGATTACAGGTTAACGAGGGAGACGCCTTCAGAGTTAATTGCAGCCCTTAGAGTCCCTTGTCCAATTACTTTTGGTCCCTTGAAAAAGAGGAGGCTATGCATTACAGAGCTATGATCTACAGAGCTAAACCCTTTCTCCGATTTGGATGTGAAAACTCTCATATTGCAGCTGGGAGTGTGCACTTTCAGCCCATATTATATATATAACTGTATTTCTGAACATGTTTTTGTAAACAGCTAAAATAACAAAACTTGTGTCACTGTCCAAATATTTCTGGACCTAACTGTATATACATATATATATATATATATATACATGTGTATATATATATATATATATATATATATATATATATATACATATATGTATATATATACATATATATATACATATATATATATATACATATATATATACATATATATATATATATACACATATATATATATATATACACATATATATATATATATATATATATATATATATATATATACCCTATATATATTACACTGTGTGCAGAATTCTTAGGCAAATGAGTATTTTGATCACATGATACTTTTTATACATGCTGTCCTACTCCAAGCAGTATAGGCTTGATACCAATTAAGTAAATCAGGTGCATCTCTGTAATGAGGAGGGGTGTTGTGTAATGACATCAACACCCTATATAAGGTGTGCTTAATTATTAGGCAACTTCCTTTCCTTTGGCAACATGGTACAGAAGAGAGATTTGATGGGCTCTGAAAAGTCCAAAATTGTGAGATGTCTTGCAGAGGGATGCAGCAGTCTTAAAATTGCCAAACTTTTGAAGTGTGATCACCGAACAATCAAGCGTTTCATGGCAAATAGCCAATAGGGTCGCAAGAAGAGTGTTGGGCAAAAAAGGCGCAAAATAACTGCCCATGAATTGAGGAAAATCAAGCGTGAAGCTGCCAAGATGCCATTTGCCACCAGTTTGGCCATATTTCAGAGCTGCAACGTTACTGGAGTATCAAAAAGCACAAGGTGTGCCATACTCAGGGACATGGCCAAGGTAAGGAAGGCAGAAAAACGACCACCTTTGAACAAGAAACATAAGATAAAACATCAAGACTGGGCCAAGAAATATCTTAAGATTTTTCAAAGGTTTTATGGACTGATTAAATGAGAGTGACTCTTGATAGGCCAGATGGATGGGCCAGAGGCTGGATCAGTAAAGGGCAGAGAGCTCCACTCCGACTCAGACGCCAGCAAAGTTGAGGTGGGGTACTGGTATGAGCTGGTATCATCAAAGATGAACTTGTGGGACCTTTTCGGGTTGAGGATGGAGTGAAGCTCAATTACCAGACCTACTGCCAGTTTCAGAAAGACAACTTCTTCAAGCAGTGGTACAGGAAGAAGTCGGTATCATTCAAGAAAAACATGATTTTCATGCAGGACAATGCTCCATCACGTGTACGGCCCCGTGCTCGGCAGCCGGGCCGCTCGGATCCGGACCTTCAGTTGGTGGCTCGAGGGTCTCCGGACCCGGGGGTCTCGCGGTCACTTCAACTGAAAGGGAGGGTTGTGGTTTGGAGACGTAGATGTACGGCCGGAGCCGTGTTAAGTTCGTGACGCCACCCACGGGATGTGGTGAAGGTGGACACCACCGCTGCAGTTATGAGGCACCCGGAGGAGATGTTCGGCAGCAAGTTGTTAACCCTTCCGTGGGCAGGGATGGTGGCCCCGGGACCCATTGGGGGTATGTTTGGCGGTGCAGGGAGATGGGCGACTGGAGGATGCTGTTGTACTCACTATTAGTAAACACACGAGTCTCTGATAAACCAAGGTGATGGTGGTCGGTGCCCGCAGCCGTCGTCAGTCTGGTTCCCCACCCGGCTGGTGGTCTCTGTCTTTCTCCCGCACCTGTGTTGGATGGTGGACTGCCTGTGCTTGCAACTTCAGGAGTCCGCTCCTGGCTTGTGGTTGCCTAAGGAACCCTTTGCCCGCAGACGCTGGCCCGTGGGATCTCTAAGCCGTGGCTGCTTATCTCCCTTGTTGGGCTGTTGCCTTCAGTCGGGACTTTGGGTGGGACAGGACCTCTAGTCCTGGCCACAATCAGTTAATTAGCTAGCCCCCAGTATCTTCTGGACCTAGCTTCAGGGTCTGAGTACCCCCCTTTGTGCTCCGGTTTCCGAGTCGGTTCCCCGGGTCGGTACCGGCGGGCTACAACGCTATCACGGTCCACCTCGGTTCCACCAAGCCGTCTTCCTGGCTCCTGCAGACGGAGACCGCCGTCTGTCTCCTAGCCAAAGGTACCAAGGCTCCTACCCAGGAACCTGCTCAAATTGGTTTAACTCCGTTGCTGGAGCTGCGCACAGCTCCAGCCCACACACCTCTGCAACTTGAACTCTCAACCTTATCTGGCTACTTTCCCCCCCCAGGCTGTCTGCACTCCTCGGTGGGCGTCTTCCAACCGCCTGGTTCTGCCCCCTGGTGTGTCCATCAAGCCCTGAGGGGGGTGACTAGGGTTTAAATGGTTGGCTGTGTGTTACCTATGAGGGACAGGTGTAATGCAGGGCCCTATTTGTGACTACCTTGCCCGGCCAGGGCGTCACACTCCCCATTGGTTAACCACAGACCGTCCGCGGGCTGTTCGACAACCACCGGTTTATTTTGCTTTTTGAACTGAAAAAGATAAAACACATATACAATTATACTAACATATTTACATTCATGAAGGCTTTGTTTCATCCCTGTGACGGAAGGCAGTTTGCTTAAACGTTACATAATAAAAACATTCTTATTAACCAGGAACGGGATTGGACTGGGTGCTTTTCACTTTTGCCAACCCAAGCAAACCTAGCCCTGATGCGGCCTCTAAAAACCAGGTCAGCACCCCTTTTCCCCAGTCCAGGATACGGGTGCGGGTCCGAGTGTTGCCCACACGGGCCGGGTAATAAGTTCCTTACCCGGCAGCCTCTCTCAGAGGCCCCACGTCCAGGGGACCCCTGACCCGGAGGGTCGTCACCGGTCTCACTAGTGACAGGACCTCGGCCTACAATTTCCCGCAGGCCCTTCCTCCAACCAGCCTCTCCGGAGACTGCAGGACAGTGAAAGGGTGGTCTAGGGACTATTTACAAGGCCCAATAGTTTTTGGGGTGGCCTGCAAGTTCTCAGCCATGTCATTATTTAACTTTAAAACGGGAACGTCAACTTGGTCCCAACGGTGACGGGCAGAAAGGTAGCCGGGAACCGCTACCACATCAGTATTCTTCTTCAGGTGAGATGGGGCCGGGTGGCTCCATCAGCCGCTTGGAGACGGGCTTTCCGAACCAAGTGCAGAATAACCCCGGACTGTAGACTCCCCGGGGGGGCTGGGGGTTGTGGTGCAGGGGGCACCGTTTCTTCCTGGGGCCGAGCCGTCCGGGGCTCTGCCTCTGAGTCGATCAGCGATATCGGGAGGGTCTGCGTTGCTTCATCCTGACGGGGTGCCGTTGACGGAGCTGGCTTCTGTGTGTGCTTCCCTGCGGTGACCTGGACCTCCTAAGGTCAAGACAGGTCACCGCAGTAGCGCCCTCAGCAGTGTTTGTGCGGCCATGGCAGTGATGTCTTAGGTTTAATCGAAGTTTCCAATGAACTCTGATGAACTTGTGAAGTCACTATTACTACACCCGCAGTAGCGCGGGTGTCACGGAGGGGGGGGGGTCATCAGGAGGTCATCCGAGTTCCTTGGATAATCTGACAACCTGCTGACGTCCCTGCACACACAGTGCTGGATACTCACCTGTCCCCAGCACTGATGTCCCTGGTGATGCAGCTGCTTCCAGGTCCTCGGTGCAGTGCATATGCAATGAGCATAATGAGCAGGAGTCAGAAGCAAGTGACAGCACCTAAGGCTACTTTCGCACTTCAGTCATTTCAAATCCGTTAGGTCAGTCGTTGCAATGGAACGACAGATCCGTCGTTTTTTAGCACTCAACAGACGCAACGGATGTTATTTCACAGGATTCCGTTCACAGGAATCCTGTGAAATAACTGAGCCGTTGCATCCATTACATTCGTTGTGCGTCCATTTTATGACGGATCCGTCATGATCCATTTGTTTTGGGGACAGCCCATTGGGAGTGGCAGAGATTTTGGTGACCTAGTACTGTGTTTTCATAGGCCATCTGTGACAGTTTGCAGAGAAAGGGGCAGAATATATGTTATTAGAGCTAAAATTTTGTGTGGATTATTCCAATCAAGCCTATCTGGAGCCATGCAATGTGAATGTGTACATACTGGGCATGCACAGTAGCAAATAACAGAATCCATCACTGGATTCTGTCGTGTGACGGATTACGGCGGAATCCTGAACCATAGACAACCATTATACGTCTTGACGGATTGTGACGGAATCCTGCGCAGTGAGATTTTTTGACGCTCCAAAAAAAATGTTACAGTGTCAGTTCCTTCCGCCCGACAGTTAGTCATTCCATGACTGATCCGTCGAGCGGCGGATGCAACGCAAGGCCATCAATCGCAATCTGTCGTTAATACAAGTCTATGGGAAAAAAAACTGAATCCTGCAAAATATGTTGCACGATACAATCCGTTGCCTTGAGAAAATATGGTAACTGATGGAAAAAGACTGAAGTGTGAAAGTAGCTTAAGAAGACAGCAGGGCTGGAGATATGCGAGTATAAAATTCATTTTATTTCAAAGACCCGTGTTTTCTCTGGTACATGTCACACTGATGTCACATGGATCACATCAGTGTGACATGTGCTGCCGGAGAAAAAAATGGACATGTCTCTCTGTGTGCGTGCGGGGCCACACGGTCCTTGTGAAAACACATAACACCATAAAATGACATGGGTACGTGTGGCATCTGTGTTAAAAACGGATGTCATACGTACCTGAAACACTGACGCCTGAAAGGAGCCTAAAGTGTCTATATTCCAATCTGGGACATCAGGCCGGTTAAATGAGATACCATAGAGAAAAAATAGGTCAACCCAAACCCTAATGGGACCATTTCCATTACCTCTAGGTGGAGACAGAGATACTGGGAAGCACCATATACCTCATTTGAATTCACCTATAAGAACAAGACTGAAATGAGGGGAGCTGTGATAAAGGAACATTTACCAAAATATTATGGCTAAAATCCCTAATACCCTGGTATATTTGTGTAATAAGACCTGGTCACTTGGGGCAGGTCTATACCGCAAAAACAGATTCACTATACAACTATACAATGTTAATACACGAGACACATTTGAATTAACAGCAAAAAAAAGGGCAACCAGTCCAGTTAGCCCAGGCCAACACATCTAATGCACCAACAGGATGCAGACAAGCCTCTCAACATGATGGACACTTCACAGGTGCAAGGTAAATTGCACACTAGTGGCGCGCATAGGGCACTGTTCACACTCGTATGCGCATGGTATCCAGCCAGCAACCTATTATCACGCCCTTACTATTAGGTTAGGCGGGTTACCCGGACACTACTCACTGCAGCACACAAGGGACAGAGACTCCACTATGCACGGCCGTATTAAGAGGCCCGGCTGCACCCAGTGTTAAAAAAAGGTGCAAAAAATATATTTCAAATATATATGAGGTATTAGTTAGTAAATTTGCCAATGTACATAAGCCCACAATCCTCATCACGGATCCTCATACTTGTGGGTCCCTACACTAATAAATATCAGAAAATAGCAACAGAAAGAGGAGATCTCCAAAAATGTAATATACTCACAGCAAAAAAAAAGGGCAATCAGTCCAGTTAGCCCAGGCCAACACATCTAATGCACCAACAGGATGTAGACAAGCCTCTCAACATGATGGACACTTCACAGGTGCAAAGTAAATTGCACACTAGAGGCGCGCATAGGGCACTGTTCACACTCGTATGCGCATGGTATCCAGAGATACTTGAGAGGTTTGTCTGCATCCTGTTGGTGCATTAGATGTGTTGGCCTGGGCTAACTGGACTGGTTGCCCTTTTTTTTTGCTGTGAGTATATTACATTTTTGGAGATCTCCTCTTTCTGTTGCTATTTTCTGATATTTATTAGTGTAGGGACCCACAAGCATGAGGATCCGTGATGAGGATTGTGGGCTTATGTACATTGGCAATTTACTAACTAATACCTCATATATATTTGAAATATATTTTTTGCACCTTTTTTTTAACACTGGGTGCAGCCGGGCCTCTTAATACGGCCGTGCATAGTGGAGTCTCTGTCCCTTGTGTGCTGCAGTGAGTAGTGTCCGGGTAACCGGCCTAACCTAATAGTAAGGGCGTGATAATAGGTTGCTGGCTGGATACCATGCGCATACGAGTGTGAACAGTGCCCTATGCGCGCCACTAGTGTGCAATTTACTTTGCACCTGTGAAGTGTCCATCATGTTGAGAGGTTTGTGTGCATCCTGTTGGTGCATTAGATGTGTTGGCCTGGGCTAACTGGACTGGTTGCCCCTTTTTTTTGCTGTGAGTATATTACATTTTTGGAGATCTCCTCTTTCTGTTGCTATTTTCTGACATTTGAATTAACCACAGATATGTTGAAACAACTGTGGTCAATCAATATACACCTGAAAAACCTCTACACATAGAGGGAAAACGCGTTGGGTATTTTTTCCTCTCTCTAGGAATACAATATTGCCAACTTGTTATACAGTGCCTTGCAAAAGTATTCGGCTCTCTTGAATTTTTCAACCTTTTCCCACATTTCAGGCTTCAAACAAAGATAAAAATATTAATGTTATGGTGAAGAATCAAGAAAATGCGGGACAAAATTGTGAAGTTGAACGAAATTTACTGCTGATTTTAAACTTTTTTAAAAAATAAATAACTGAAAAGTGGGGCGTGCAATATTATTCATCCCCTTTAAGTTAAAACTTTGTAGCACCACCTTTTCCTGCGATTAAAGCTGCAGTCGCTTGGGGTATGTGTCTATCAGTTTTCACATCGTGAGACTGAAATTCTTGCCTACCCTATTCTTCCTTTGCAAATAGCTGGAGCTGAGTGAGGTTGGATGGACAGCGTTTGTGAACAGCAGTTTTCAGCTCTTTCCACGGATTCTTGATTGGATTCAAGTCTGGACTTCGACTTGGCCATTCTAATGCGGGCTTCACACGGTACGATCTATCGTGCGATTGCACGAGCGATCGTACCCGCCCCCGTTGTTTGTGCGTCATGGGCAAATCGCTGCCCGTGTCGCACAAAGTCGTTAACCCCCCATCACATGTACTTACCTGCGGAGCGACCTCGCTGTGGGCGGCGAACATCCTCTTCCTGAAGGGGGAGGGACGTTCGGCGTCACAGCGACGTCACAGAGCCGCCGGCCAATAGAAGCGGAGTGGCGGAGATGAGCGGGACGTAAACATCCCACCCCACCTCCTTCCTTCCACATAGCCAGCGGGTGCCGCGGGACGCAGGTAAGCTGTGGTCATCGTTCCCGGGATGTCACACGGAGCAACGTGTGCTGCCCCGGGAACGATGAACAACCTGCGCAAATAAGATTAAACAATTTTTTAAAAATGAGCGACCAGTACACGATCCACGATTTAGAACCGATTTGGAGTCGCACGTAAGTGTCACATGAGACGACGTTGTGAACGATGCTGGATGTGTGACGCCCTCATAACACCTGGATACGTTTATTTGTGAACCATTCCATTGTAGATTTTGCTTTATGTTTGGGATCATTGTCTTGTTGAAAGAAAAATCTTCTTCCCAGTCTCAGGTGTTTTGAAGACTCCAACAGGTTTTTCTCAAGAATGGTCCTGTATTTGGCTCCATCCACTTTCCCATTAATTTTAACCATCTTCCTTGTCCCTGCTGAAGAAAAGCAGGCCCAAACTATAATGCTGCCACCACCATGTTTGACAGTGGGGATGGTGTGTTCAGGGTGATGATCTGTGTTGCTTTTACGCCAAACATATCGTTTGGCATTGTGCCCAAATAATCGATTTTGGTTTCATCTGACCAGAGCACCTTCTTCCACATGGTGCCTCTGAGGTGGCTTGTAGCAAACTATAAACAACTTTTTATGGATATCTTTGAGAAATGGCTATTTGCCACTCTTTCATAAAGGCCAGATTTGTGCAGTGTGCGCCTGATTGTTGTCCTATGGACAGACTCTCCCACCTCAGCTGTAGATCTCTGCAGTTCATCCAGAGTGATCATGGGCCACTTGCCTGCATCTCTGATCATTCTTCTCCTTCTTTGAGATGAAAGTTTGGATGGACAGCCGGGTCTTGGTCGATTTGCAGTGGTATGATACTCCTTCCATTTCAATATGATCGCTTGCACAGTGCTCCTTGGGATGTTTAAAGTTTTGGAAATCTTTTTGTAACCAAATTCGGCTTTAAACGTCTCCACAACAGTATCACGGACCTACCTGTTGTGTTCCTTGGTCTTCATGATGCTATCTGTGCTTTAAACAGAACACAGACTATCACAGAGCAGGTGCATTTATACGGAGACTAGATTACACACAGGTGGATTATATTTATCATCATCAGTCATTTAGGACAACATTGGATCATTCAGAGATCCTCAATGAACTTCTGGAGTGAGTTTGCTGCACTGAAAGTAAAGGGGACTAATAATATTGCACGCCCCACTTTTCAGTTATTTTTTAAAAAAGATTAAAATAAGCAATAAATTTCATTCAACTTCACAATTGTGTCCCCCTTGTTGTTGATTCTTCACCATAACATTAAAATTTTTATCTTTAGGCTATGTGTCCACGGTAGAATGTACCTGCGGATTTTTCTGCATGAAAATCCGCTACTTTCGCGGCAAATCCGCACCTTTTTTTTGCCGCGGATTTACCGCGGATTTTGATGCGGATTTTTTTTTTCCCCCCAATTCTATAGCCAAAATCCGCACCAATAATTGACATGCTGCAGATTTTTCCGGATCAAAATCCGCTGCAAATCTGCCGCGGAAAAATCCGCCGCATGGACACAGCATTTCCAAAATGCCATTGAAATGGCTGGGAAGTGCCGCTGCTGCAGATTTTCAGGAAATCCGCGATAAATTCGCGGCAAAATCCGCGGCAAATCCGCAGCGTGGACACATGGCCTTATGTTTGAAGCCTGAAATGTGGGAAAAGATTGAATAATTCAAGGGGCCGAATACTTTCGCAAAGCACTGTGCATAACTTTTGTCTGAATGGTCACTGTATGTACAGGATGACCAGACAGGAAATTGTTATCTTAACATAGCCTGGTTTGAAGCCCAAAATTCCAGGTGACGTAGGAACACACAAAAAGGTCACAAATAACATAGAATTTATTTGAGGTGACAGACACTACCCTGGAGACAAGACGTAGTATCCCAATCAGTTATCTCAGTTCCTCTAGGAAAGTGAGAACAATTCAAAACGAGAACTATTTGTATTACACATTATATTTTCAACCCTTGTTTGGGTAGCATGCTAATTATTTGTTACATGTTGTGTATTACAATGCGTATGATGTACAGTTTTTTAAAAAAAAAAAAAATTGTAAGTTGTTTTTTTATTTTTCTGTGAGCTCTTTACATATGTTTTCCTTGCCAATCATAGATTAGTGACTTTATAAGAGTGATTCAATTACAAGAGAAAATAAAACAAAACAAAAAAAAACAAACAGATTTTGTTTATTTTCCTTAAAGCATCACTCCATCCTTTGTTTTGCTTTTTGGCACTGAAGTGGCGCTTTAAATCTAAGTCTCATGACCTGTCATATACTTACCTTTCCGGAGCTTCACCTTTTACCGACGCTCCTCTGGTCCCACGATGCTATCTTGTGACAGTAACTTCTGACTGGCCAAAAGTCAGACGTTATGTCACAAGCTCCTAACACAAGTCTATGACAGCCAGAACGAGGCTCTCAGACTCGTATTGAGTTGTGACCTCCGGTGCACTCCAGGAAATGTGGCCAGTCACAAATCACATTAGACTGGTGGAGCGGCGGTAATAGAAGATGAAGCTGTGATGAAGGTGAATATATGACAGTGGGGAGGGGACTTGTATTTAACGCACCACTCCAACAGTGCAGTAAAAAAGAAATGCTGGAGTAGTGCATTAAATGAGTTTTGTCATATTCCATTGAACAGAAAATTGCTTTAAAAAAAGAAAAAAAAAAATATAACAAAAAGAACAAAGTATTGCTGACTTTGCTCCACTGCCCATAAGAGAAAAAAGAACAGAAACATGTAAAGTAATGCAATTTTTCAATATGATAAAGGGGAACAAAACACCAGACAGAAAAAGTATTTCATAGCTTGAGAAGTGAACATAATCCACTGAAGATAGATGGATTTAAAGGGTAATTACCATCTGAGACATTGACGGTATATCATAAGTGCATAACATAAATGTACCCCAGGACTACCAACTACTGCAAGAACGGAGGTCCCTTTCACTCTCCAGAAAGCACAAGACCATGTATGCAAGCAACTATCCCTGGAAGTTGCTCCATAACCAACATGCATAAATTAGCCACTGTATGGGTGAAGAATGGATGATGTCTGGGGGTCTGGCCGCAGGACCCCAACATTCACAAGAATGCAGGGGCCCTGTGTGAATGGAGATGTAGTGAGCAAATGCCAGGCAATGCTTTACTCCCAGGAAATTGGATCGATGCTTAACATGCTCACTATGACTCCATTCAACAGGAGACTCTGCGGGTCTTAGTAGCCAGACGTTCAGTAAGGCCTAAGACACACGGCGTGAAAATTGGTATGAGTGGAATGCGATAAAACATCGCATTCCACTCGGACCAATATTAGTCTGTGTGTCAGCGCACATGAGCGATTATTTTCTCAGCCCTAATCGGACTGAGAAAACAATTGCAGCATCCTACGACTGTAATGCGATCCTTTTTTCTCTCGCACCCATTCAAGTTTATGGGGCGAGAGAAAAATCGCACTGCATTCGCAGTATACCAGTGTACAACAGAGGAGAGAGGGAGATAAATTCCTCCCTCCCCTCCTCAAAGCCAGCCCGCCCCCCTTACCTGAGGTCCGATCGCATGATCGGACCTCTGTCGCACTGACACTCGGCTCCTGCTGTGCTGCCAGCATGAGCCGAGTGTTATGCAAGAATCGCATTAGTCCCCCGTGTGGCTCCGGCCTAAAAATACATTTATTAACTCTAAGAATGAGTGATGTTTAATTTACTATTTTCAGACATATTTTGATAACTCAAGATAAACTTGGTACTCGCCCTTAAAAGGATCCGGTCACTAACTTATTTTACACCTTCAGCATGTCGTTACAATGCTAACAGCAACTTACAAATGCTTTTGCCAAAAGTCTCAGTTTTAGCTTTTAACTTGGACGAGTGCTATGCAAGGTTTTATCGGATAGCACTTGCTCCAATGTTATACAATGGGGCAGTACCATTCAGTGGCACTTTATCATGAAGATTCGGCGTGAAAAATAAAAATCACTACACACTGTCAATCACAGCATGCTTGAACGGTGCACCCCTAAATATCTATGGGGTGCCCAAATCATCCGAATGCACTAGGGTGACATCCAAGTACAGTCGGATATACGCCAACACAGGCAATGGAGAAGATGGAAAATTAGATTCTCCATCTTCTGCACACCCATGCTCTGATTTTGCATGCAAGAAAGAAGGGAATTTTGTTTACTTACCGTAAATTCCTTTTCTTCTAGCTCCAATTGGGAGACCCAGACAATTGGGTGTATAGCTTCTGCCTCCGGAGGCCACACAAAGTATTACACTTAAAAGTGTAAACCCCTCACCTCTGCCTATACACCCCCCCGTGCATCACGGGCTCCCCAGTTTTGGTGCAAAAGCAGGAAGGAGGAAACTTATAAATTGGTCTAAGGTAAATTCAATCCGAAGGATGTTCGGAGAACTGAAAACCATGAACCAAGAACAATTCAACATGAACAACATGTGTACACAAAAGAACAACAGCCCGAAGGGAACAGGGGCGGGTGCTGGGTCTCCCAATTGGAGCTAGAAGAAAAGGAATTTACGGTAAGTAACCAAAACTCCCTTCTTCTTTGTCGCTCCATTGGGAGACCCAGACAATTGGGACGTCCAAAAGCAGTCCCTGGGTGGGTAAAAGAATACCTCGGTAAAAGAGCCGTAAAACGGCCCCTTCCTACAGGTGGGCAACCGCCGCCTGAAGGACTCGCCTACCTAGGCTGGCATCTGCCGAAGTGTAGGTATGCACCTGATAGTGTTTCGTGATAGTGTGCAGACTCGACCAGGTAGCCGCCTGACACACCTGCTGAGCCGTAGCCTGGTGCTGCAATGCCCAGGACGCACCCACGGCTCTGGTAGAATGGGCTTTCAGCCCTGAAGGAACCGGAAGCCCAGAAGAACGGTAGGCTTCAAGAATTGGTTCCTTGATCCACCGAGCCAAGGTTGACTTGGAAGCCTGCGAACCCTTACGCTGGCCAGCGACAAGGACAAAGAGCGTGTCCGAGCGGCGCCGTACGAGAAATGTAGAGTCTGAGTGCTCTCACAAGATCTAATAAGAGCAAATCCTTTTCACATTGGTGAACTGGATGAGGGCAAAAAGAAGGTAAGGAGATATCCTGATTGAGATGAAAAGGGGATACCACCTTAGGGAGAAATTCCGGAACCGGACGCAGAACCACCTTGTCCTGGTGAAACACCAGGAAGGGGGCTTTGCATGACAGTGCAGCTAGCTCAGACACTCTCCGAAGTGATGTGACTGCCACTAGGAAGACCACCTTCTGCAAAAGGCGTGAAAGAGAAATATCCCTCATTGGCTCGAAAGGTGGTTTCTGAAGGGTCGTTAGCACCCTGTTCAGATCCCAGGGTTCTAGCGGACGCTTGTAAGGAGGGACTATGTGGCAAACCCCCTGCAGAAACGTGCGTACCTGCGGAAGCCTGGCTAGACGTTTTTGAAAAAACACAGAGAGCGCCGAGACTTGTCCCTTAAGAGAGCCGAGAGACAAACCCTTTTCCATTCCGGATTGAAGGAAGGATAGAAAAGTGGGCAAGGCAAATGGCCAGGGAGTAAAACCCTGATCAGAGCACCAGGATAAGAAGATCCTCCACGTCCTGTGGTAGATCTTGGCGGACGTTGGTTTCCTGGCCTGTCTCATAGTGGCAATGACCTCTTGAGATAACCCTGAAGACACTAGGATCCAGGACTCAATGGCCACACAGTCAGGTTGAGGGCCACAGAATTCAGATGGAAAAATGGCCCTTGAGACAGCAAGTCTGGTCGGTCTGGTAGTGCCCACGGTTGACCCACCGTGAGATGCCACAGATCCGGGTACCATGACCTCCTCGGCCAGTCTGGGGCGACGAGGATGGCGCGGCGGCAGTCGGACCTGATCTTGCGTAACACTCTGGGCAGCAGTACCAGAGGAGGAAAGACATAAGGCAGTCGAAACTGCGACCAATCCTGAACTAAGGCGTCTGCCGCCAGAGCTCTGTGATCTTGAGACCGTGCCATGAATGCCGGGACCTTGTTGCTGTGCCGAGACGCCATTAGGTCGAAGTCCGGCTTCCCCCAGCGGCAACAGATCTCTAGAAACACGTCCGGGTGAAGAGACCATTCCCCTGCTTCCATGCCCTGGCGACTGAGAAATCTGCTTCTCAGTTTTCTACGCCCGGGATGTGAACTGCGGAGGTGGCGGAGGCTGTGGCTTTCGCCCACAGCAGAGTCCGCCGAACTTCTCGGAAGGCTTGACGACTGCGTGTGCCGCCCTGGTGGTTGATCCTGTTGGACGATGAGGATTGGGACCTAGCTGAGGGTGCTGAGGTCTCTTTGGTTTGGGCTGGGTAAGCACAAGTCCTTTCCCTTGGACTGCTCAATCGTTTCATCCAATTGTTCGCCAAACAATCGGTCGCCAGAAAAAAGCAAACCGGACAAGAGCTTCTGGAAGCAGAATCTGCCTTCCATTCGCGTAGCCACATGGCCCTGCGGACTGCCACCGGAGTGGCGGATGCTACCGCTGTACGGCTAGCCGAGTCCAGGACAGCATGCACGGCGGAGGATGAAAATACCGACGCTTGAGACGTCAAAGACGCTAATTGCGGAGCAGAGTATGACCGCATTAATCTCAGACCGAGCAGCTGAGATAGCCTGGAGTGCCCACACTGCTGCAAAGGCTGGGGCAACGGACGCACCTATGGCTTCATAGATGGATCTCATTAGGAGCTCTGCCTGTCCGTGGCATTCTTGAGCGTTGAACCGTCAGCCACTGCTACTACTGATCTTCGATTGATGCTAGGAAGTCTCCTTGGGCCATCGATGCTGCTTAAAAACATGGCTGTCGGCGTTTACAGTGGAGGGGGGAGCCGTGGGCGTAACCCCAAAAGTGCGGGAATCTGGTGCCCCGAGTGAAACGTGAGGGGGAGGAGGACAGCCGAGTGTGCTCCAGCCCTCACTGTCGGCCTCAGACTGACCGTCCCGCCCTTCCCCCTGACTGGCAGGGCCGGGGGCGGGAGTTTAAGGCGCTAGCCTCCTTCAACACAAAGCTAAAAACTGAGGAGCCCGTGATGCACGGGGGGGGGTGTATAGGCAGAGGGGAGGGGTTTACACTTTTAAGTGTAATACTTTGTGTGGCCTCCGGAGGCAGAAGCTATACATCCAATTGTCTGGGTCTCCCAATGGAGCGACAAAGAAATTGTAATACAATAAACAGACACTTGGCTCAGAGTTTGAGCCGAGTGTCATTTGTATAATTATCCGATTCTCTTGCATGAGAGGATATACACTAATGTGAGCGAACCCTTAATGCAAAGTATAAGTTGTAGTTGTAAGACAGAACTCACTGTATGTATGTATATTACCATATAAAATCCTGAGCATGCACAAGATTCTCCTCCAGTAATTGGCATACATTGTGTGCTCTCTAGGTAGTAATGGACGAGCAGTACAGTGCTCGCTACTCGTAATAATGAGCGAACACTACAATGCTCGAGTGCTTTTAGTTCAGTCGCGCAGGTCAGACGCTCGAACGGGCTTGACTCAAGTAACGAGTATAATGGCAGTCAATGATTGGGCAGTTCAGCTCTTCACCTACATACAGCCAACCATAAACAAGAGCATTTCCGGGGAAAGGAAGGGGTTTTTGTGTTTTTTTCGGAGCCACTACATTTGAAAACATTGTTTATACCTCCAGTGAAATCTAGTCAGAAACTACAGGAAGCTCTCACTGGGATGCCAACTCACATCATTCACTAAAGCGAGCCTGTGTTGTGTTCACGGTTTCATGAAATACACATTTGTGCACAGAGAGTACCCGAGCACCCCGATGCGTGATCGAGCACATTCGCCCATCATTTAGGGTGCGTGCTAACGATCAGTGTTTACAGCGTATTAGACACAGCATACGTCAGCTGCATCTAAAACGCTGCGTTGTATAGTACAAGCATAGTGGACGGGATTTCTAGAAATCTCGTGCCCACTGTGCTTTTTTCCGCAGCAAACACTGACCTGTGATGTGTGTTTCCAGACTGCAGCATGTCAATTGTTTGCTGTGGAATCATATACGTCCTCAGTAGGGAGAACACAAGCGAGAGACAGCAGCGCACTGAACCTTGATCGTGGGCACAGTCAGCTGCGATCTCCTACGGAGGAGACGCGCGGCACCGCAGGTCAGGACCCGCTGCGTTCTGAACTCTGCATGTCTTGATCGTGGCCAATACCCCAATGCTCTGCCTTACAACTTCTTAAGCAACTCTCTAAAAATGGAGACTATTAACAGTAACATTTTTAAATACTTACCCCCTTCCTTTTTTAAACCCTATTCTAATAGAATAATTATACCACATGTGTTTAGGGGGTTGGATTGTTTGCTTTTTTTTATACTTCTTGGCACTTCTTTGAAAAACTTATGGATCAGGATGAAGGCGAACATGAATCGCTGAAACGCGTAGTCCGCAGTTTAGCATTATACTTCCACCCTTGTTTACTACATATATTTTTATTGCTTTAACATGAACTGTCTTCAGTTTTTTACATGAACTAAATAAAAGTAAAATTTTATCCGGAAATTGGATAACCGCTGGATCTTTTTGCCTTTTTCAATTCAACAGGTGCTGCTTCCACCTTTCCTTGCAGAACTCCCTGGATTATTCACGATCATGATGAAGGGAAGGAAAGCTGGCTTTTTTGTATTTTTTTAAACATTTTTAAAGAGCCATTGTCCAGAACATTTGTGTGGTACAAAAGTCTATGCTACCCTTTTAAGTTAGTTTCATGGTAAAACCAACATATTATGTAAGCATTTCAAGGGCTATCCAGGAAGGTCTATCCTTAGAATAGGTCATAAATATCAGCTTAGTGGTGGGCAGACATTGGGCACCCACAAAGAACAGCCATTAGCAGGGCCCACAGCATCCAGAAGTATCCAGAATACATAGAACACCACCGTGTACGTCTAGCTGACGTGGGACAATGGTCTCACCTCCACAGGTCAGATACTGATGACTTATCAAGGGATAGGCTGGAAATGTCCCGTACAACCTTTTAAAGGGAACCTGTCAGGTGCAATATGCAAACAGAACCACAAGCAGTCCTGGGTGCATATTTCTAATCCCTGCCTAACTGTCCCTGTATCTAGTAGCATAGATAAAGGCGTCTTTAGAAAACGCATTTCTAAAGATCCTTTATGATATGCTAATGAGCCCAGGTACTAGTCGAAGGGCGTTAGTTCCTGCGCTTATGCCGCCTTCTTAACATGTTAGCACGCCTCTGTGGGTGTGCTAACATGCTATTCAATATCCACTGCCCAGCGTCATCATCAGCAGTGACACGAGTACCTGTTGCACTGCCTCAAAACTCCAAGATAGTGTCAGTGCGCATGATCAGAAGTCCCCGTCACTAGACCTCTCTGAAGACGGGAAGCGTACACCCGGCTTCATAATGTGCATGACCAGAAGAGCAGTGACTTCTGATTATGCGCACTGCCTGGCGTCTGATGCGGTGACAATAGACAGATGTACGCATGTGACCACTGATGATGTTGGGCAGAGAGCATTGAATAGCATGTTAGCACACACCTGTGGGTGCACCAACATGCTAAGAAGGCAAAATGAGCGCAGGAACTAATTCCCTTGCGACTAGTCCCTGCTCTCATTAGAATATCATACAGGATCACTAGAAATACTTTTTCTAAAGAGCGCTTTATCTATGCTACTAGACACTGGGACTGTTAGGAAGGGATTAGCAATATGCACCTAGAACTACTCATGGTTGACAGGTTCCCTTTAACATATTTTTAATTTCTACTGCATTGGCAATTTCTCAGCCATTCCAACAAGTTATGTTAATTGGCTTTCAACAAGAATTACATTTCTGCCACCTGTAAAACCATAAGACAAGATCAATGTAAATACGTTCAATATTTATCAGATTTTCAAAAATAAAACTTTGAAAAATAACTTTTTTTGCTTGAAATTTACAATCTTTAACAAAGAGTGCACCCATTGTCACTAATGCATGGTCACAGTTATAAAGATAACTAATGCACGTAGACCGTCACAGTTCCAATCCCTCACCCAGGCGATGTCTACTCTCTTAGTAACAAATAACTTGAGGTACGAATAGCAAGTGGCAGAGAAGAAGCTGGGTCATGGTGAAAGCTTGGCTTGGAAACCTCAAGAGGAGGAGTGAGAACGAACTGTGCCACACTGGGCACCTTCAATAGGTTTAGAAGTTCTGTGGCCCGTATAAGAATCTGTTCACTGTCCTCCTCCCCGTATGTAGAGATCATGGCTGAACTCTGTACACATGACCTCATCTTGGACAAGTAGAGAGAAACCCTCGGGATGAGGTCCTGGCTGCGGGATGCTAGTTTGGCAAGGGTAGTCATAAGAGTTGTTATAACACGAGGTGAGGAGATTGGTGAGCTGGAGGAACCACGGAGCTGTGTGATCTCAAACAGTAACGCTTCGAGAACCTCAAAGAACCGATTGATTTGTTCTACTGTGCACCTCTTGTCATAGGACACGGACAAGAATTCTCCCATAGCCCAGACAACATGAGCAAATAATGGTTCCCTGTTTTGGATGTTACCAACTGTACTTATAAAGTCTAATAACTCACGAGAAAGTTCTACAATGACAGAAGGGTACAGGTGGCACAGTTTAGGAAGCTGAGCACCGAGGATGCTCTGGACACTGGTTTGGAATGAAGGAGCATCATACAACTTGCCACTGCGCTCCAGGAAGGTTAGAACTACTTTATTCACAAGAAGACCATCCGTAAAGTTAGAGATGACATTGACATAGAGCTGGAGGAGGCAAGGAACAATCTGAGAACATTGATGGACACGGGGAGAAGCGTTCCTGTCCGCAAGGATCTGGCGGAGTTTGATGAAACCTTCTGGCGGTGGCCCGTTCCAAGCCTCACTGCGTAGTAGATATTGGAAGAGCGCACTGTAAGTGGGATGACGATAGGCCTCCAAAGAACATGAAGGTAGCACGGAAGCATCTAGATTATGCTTCTCTATTGAGGACACAACAATAAGGTGGACTTCCATTGCTGCTGTAAGGCACGGCAGATCCAGCAATGCATGCAGCAGCTCAATAGCAGATTCTGGACTAATAATCAAAGGAAGAAGAGTCAGAAAGTCTGGTATCAGTGATGGAGAGTGCCATGCCAGGAGCTTCAGCATGCTGGGAAAGCTTCCTCTGAATGCCTCAACGTTCTCTGCCAGAAAGGAGCCATTAGTCGTGCAAAATCGGACAAACTGAAATGAAAACAGAGGCTGATGAAACATGTCTGAGGGCACTTTGGTGAAGAGATGCCGGTACACCGCCTCCGATTCCACAGCAGCAGCTTCACTGTGGTTAAGATAGAACTGAGCAACTGGGAGAAGCACGGGGGCCAAGGATGGATCTGAGGAAACCCTTGTGTGCAGGATCTTCACAAGAGGCAAGGTGCGGTACAGGTAGGTCACATCCTGCTTACACAGCACATCTATCAGAGACACGGCTTCCACCAGGCACGCCTTCTGCAGGTCCACATCCTGCTTCTTCTGAGGCTTACGGTTGCATTGCTCGATCAGCCTCAGGCAGTATTCAAACCCCTTCTCCCTCAGACGCTCTCTTGGTGGCAGGTGGCGGCTTGACGTTGAAGAAGCAGAGACCATGGAGACCACAGAACCCTCCACCTCGGATCTGTCTTCAGAGCCGGCACTACCACATGTGCCATATTGCAGGAGCCACTGGCGCAGGATGGAGAAGCCCTGAATATTCATCCACTGCTCCTCAGTATAGTTCTGGCTGTTGTTAAGGACAGTGAAGAAATCGGTCGCCATGGCACCGTCCACCTCAGAAATCAGACTGGGCTGCTTCACTCGGGGGCTGGAGAAGAAGCCTCCGGGGGCAGCGGTGCCCCCTTGTGGGATGGTGGCGTAGCGCAGCCAGTCCGTCAGCCTCTTGTTCACTATGTTCACCTGCTCTTCCTGTAAGCTCTCAGCACTGACACCAACCACCCTCAGCAGGGCTGGGAGCAGGGCTCTCAGGCTGTGGCCCTCAGGGGCCCGCATCTCCAGAGCTCGACAAATACGTGGCCCTAGCTCCAGAATGTCACTGGTAGAGGCCTGGGCCAGGAGGATGGAGAACAGGGGCCCCCGGGGCTGCTCTGCGGGTCTCCATGACCTGGTCACCAGAGGGCAGGGGCACAGCTGGCGCAGGATGGCAGCACACACGGCCTGGACCTGCGCTGAGGTGTGCTGGCTGCACAAAGCTTCTTGTATTTGTAATATCAGGGCGGAATCCAAGCCGCGGCGCCCCCTGCTGGCGGAGAGGATGAGGTGCAGCCTCCGCAGACTGTCCAGGCTCTCCACATCCGCGCTGAGCAGCTGACTCCGCGTACGGGAGCAGAACTTCTCCAGCTCCCCGTCATCCAGCTCCCGGGCCTGCCGGAGCAGACTGTCCGCTGCCGAGCCGGTCACCGCCATAGTGCACTGACTGCAAAGCCGGAACCGGGAGCACTGAGCGGCAGTGACGAAACGCGTGAGCGGCCAATCAGCGCCTCTCCTCTGCAGACGCGCCAAAATCCATCACGTGGTTGTTATTATCGCGCGGTCTCCTGCTGTACACTGTACTCCTCGCAATCATGCCGAGCCTGCTGCAGGACTGCGAGCGCCTCTTCGGCAGCAACGATCTGTACAGCGTCCTCGGGGTGAGGAGGACGGCGGGGGAGGCGGAGGTCCGCCGCGGGTACCACAAGACCTCGCTAAAGGTGCACCCGGACCGGGTAACGGAAGAGGAGAAAGCGGAGGCCACTGAGAAGTTCCAGGTGAGTGAGGGAAGTGCGCACCGACCGGACACCAGTCACAGCCCTACAAGGTCCCGACACTAAGGCCGGCTTCACACTTGCGATTAACTCGCACGAGTGCAATGCGAGAAATTCTCGCATTGCACTTGGACCCATGTCAATCAATGAGGCAGCTCCCATCTGCGATTTTTTTTCTCAGTCCAAATCAGACTGAGAAAAAAAAAAATCACAGCATGCTGCGTTTTGGTGAATTTCTCCAATGAAAGTCTATGGGTGTGTGAAAAAAAGCGTATGTCACACGGACGGGAATGAGTGAGGTCGGTCGATCTCTAACAACCCCCCTCCCCTCCCCCCCGAGCCTGACAATATCAGCCAGCAGCCGTCCAGAATTGCCGCATACATTAGATGTGACAGCCCCGGAACTGTACCCGGCTCATCCCGAATTGCCCTGGTGCGGTGGCAATCAAGGTAATAAGGAGTTAATGGCAGCAGCTCATAACTGCCACTAAGTCCTAGGTTAATCATGGCAGATGTCTCACCAAGATAGCTTCCATGATTAACCTGTAAGATAAAGAAAATAAAGACATACCCAAAAAAATCCTTTATTTGAAATGAATGACAAAAAAAACACCCTCTTTCACCACTTTATTAAAACCCCAAATACCCCTCCAGGTCCGACGTAATCCACAGAGGTCCCACGACGCTTTCAGCTCTGCTACATCAGAAGCTGACAGAGAGCGGTCACAGACCCATGACCGCTCTCTGTGAGCTCCCTGCAGCGACTGAAGTGAGTCGCGCTATCAGCGATGACGTCACTCAGGTTACCCGCGGCCACAGATCTCAGCAAGAGGACTTCTGTGGCCGCGGGTAACCTCAGTGCCGGCACCGCTGATAGCGCAGATCACTTAAGTCACTCAGGGGATTTGCGATCACCGGTGTGAGACCTTCACCGGTGACCGAAAATCAGGCCACGACACACAGAGCCGCGGGATGACAATGAAGTCGGGTGAAGTTCATCCGACTTCATTCTGATCGTGCGGCTCTCTGTGTCTGCTGTAAGCGGCCATTCAACTCTGCTACATGGCTCTCTGTGTCTGCTGTCAGCGGCCATGTAGCAGAGCTCAATGGCAGATGACCGCTGCTGAGAATAAAAACGGATCCCATACGGATCACACACGGATTGCAATCAATTGAAAAATCACAGGATCGCATTGCAGTTGCATTGCACACTGATCTAAACTTGAACAGAGCTCATGCTACTTTCTAGCATGATGGGGAGATAAGGTATGCACACCAGTGACTATGGAAGGGGAATACATGGAATAGCAGAAACTGCTGTGTGAATACTGACATGAAAAATTCAATAGCTATTTGTAAGAATGAAATGTGAAAAATGGAACCTGCATTACTGCCATGAATATATGAATAAAGAGAAATTTAGCTACTGAATTGATCAATGCAGAAGAGCCCCAACACTACGCCAAAGTATTTCTCTACGTTGGGGTCCCTAGCTTGTGTGTGTCCTCTCATGCAGTTAAAAAACTTACCGTGTATGGGACGCTGAGACCCAGGCTATATATACGATGTGGATTGGCAATAGGTGTGTAAGGGGAGGGTTAAGGTTTTTTGCACCCAGTTCAGACATAGAATGGAGTTCCAAACGTTATTCCTTAAACTTTCTAGCATGAGACTCGGACCGATTTTACACGCACAAGTGTGATTCCAGCCCAAGACTTACCGGTACGTACAATATCGTGAAGGGATGAAATAAAGTGTGTATGTATGTATGGGTTTTGTTTTTCTTTTTACTTACTTTGTTAGTAATGGAGGTTTCTGATAGACGCCTCTCCGCTACTAACGCCGGGCATGATGTGACACTGCACTGCTGACATCAACCCTAACTACCATTACCCCGATTGTCTTCGCACCAGGGCAATGGGGAGAGTGGAGGCAAAGCTCCAGAAGTGAAGCGCCATTTCTGGGGCAGCTGAGGGCTGGTATTTTTAAGCTGGGAAAGGCCCAATAACTGAACCTTCCCAGCCTATCAGCCTGCATCTGTCTGTTTTACCTGTGCTGGTTATCAGAAATAGGGGGGACCTCACTTTTTTTTTTTTGTTTTTTTATTTAATCATAAAAAGCTGTACAATAAACTCCATAGGGGCCAATTTTACTGTATATCAGTGGGGTTGTGCAATCATGTATATCTATATCATTGCTGTCTGAAAACAGGTGAAAAATTTATTGCTGAAATTTCAGCATCCAAATACTCAGTGTGTGCCCTAATAGAGGGTGGTCCAAAAGTATGTGGACAGTATGTGTAATAGGGTTATCAAACATGGTGTAAAGTGACTCATTCAATTGCCCTTAACCAATCAGATTCCACCTTTCATTTTCTAAAGAGTCTGTGAAGAATGAAAAGTGGAATCTGGTTGGCAAGGGCAGCAGATTTAGTTTCACCTTACAAGGTAAAGTGCATTCAGCCTACCAGGATAATGAGTCCCAGGCAGATAGAAGGCGCACGGATTCTCCAGGGCAGCCCGTTCTGGAATCCAAGATATATCAATGGAGGAAAAAGGGGGGGAGGGGGATGTGGAATCCAGCACCAAAAAAATATTTTATATGAAAATCAAAAATGTATTATAACATGTTGGTTAAAAATGAAGAAGCTGCAAAGGCAAGGAAAAGACAGAATTTACATCCTTACGCATTTCGGACAAGGGGTTAAAAACGTCTTTATTCATATAAGGACCAGTTTTTAACCCCTTGTCCGAAACGCGTAAGGATGTAAATTCTGTCTTTTCCTTCCTTTGCAGCTTAATTTTTAACCAACATGTTATAATAAATTTTTGATTTTTTTTTATATAAAATATTTTTTGGTGCGGAGTTTCACTTTACACCATGTTTGATAACCCTATTACACATACTGTCCACCTACTTTTGGACCACCCTATATGTATCTGCTGCAATAACGCAGGCTTAGGCCGGTTTCAGACGTCCGTGTTTCAGGTACGTGTGACATCCGTTTTTAACATGGTTGCCACACATACCCATGTTCTATACTGTTACTCCCATGGTTGTGTTTTCACACGGACCGTGTGACCCTCTCGTGGCCCCGCACGCACACATGGAGGCATGTCCGTTTTTCTTCGGCAACACGGGTGTCACACGGATCGCACACTGATGTCATCCATGTGACAACAGTGTGACACGCACCAGAGAAAACACAGGTTTTTTTAAGTAAAAAGATTTTCTATTTTCACCTATATCCAGCGCTGTTTTCTTCTGCTATGCTGCCTCCGCTTCTGACCCCCACTCATTATATTCATTGATTATTCACTTCACTGAGGAGCTGGAAGCCGGATCAGCGCTGGGGACTTCAGTGCCAGGGACAGCAGCCCAGAGGACAGCATCGCCGGTGACAGGTGAGTATTCAGTAAGCAGTGTGTGTGCAGTGATGTCCAGGAGGTCATTGGAGTTCCCAATGAACTCTGATGAACCCGTAAAATCACCGTCCTGACACCCACTGTAGCGCAGGGGTCATCCAAGTTCATTGGGAACTCCAATGACCTCCTGGACGTCACTGCACACACACTTCTTGCTGTATACTCACCTGTCCCCGATGCTGTCTTCGGCGGTGCTGTCCCCGCAATGCTCTGGCTTCCAGCTCCTGAGTGTGGTGAATAATTAATGAGTATGAGCGGTGGTCAGAAGCAGGAGGCAGCAGAGCCGAAGAAAACAACGCTGGATACAGGTGAATATAGAAAATCTTTTTATTTCAAAGACCCGTGTTTTCTCCGGTACATGTCTGCAAACACATGTCACACGTATGACTATAACCATGCATGTGGCTTGTACCTGATTAAACACGGACGTGTGAAACCGGCCTTATTCTAATTCATGCGACTTTTCGTAGGCACTGTGCGCACTGGAAAACGAAATTTTAAGAAAATTCCGCATGGTCTGAAAAATTACCGCACCCGTGGTAAAAAACTGCGGCAAAACGCACCCGAAAACCGCATGTGGTTTGCTGCGGTTTTACCGTGGTATTTTTACCGCGGGTTGGTACATGTGTTTTAATGCATTCAATGCAATAAAGCACATTGGGAAAAAAAAAGTAATTTCCTTCTGAGATAGTAGATAGATAAATAGACAGAAGACTATATAGAGGGATAGATAGAGGACAGATCAATTAACAATCGACACACTGCATTTCTCCCGAGCAGTAGTGTGTTCACATTACCGGCCGTGAGAAATGACCTGTGGTTACCTCTGCAGGCTTGTTGCGAGGCTGCATTCTGTACAGTGTCAGTCGCTGCTGGATGCAAGCGACGTGGGACCTCGGTGGATTACGCCAGAGCTGTGTGTTTGGGGGGGGTTAATAAAGGGGTGCTTTTTTGTGTTTTATTTAAAATTAAAGGATTTTTCGGTGTTTGTGTTTATTCACTTTACTTACAGGTTAATCATGAAAGCTGTCTCATAGACGCTGCCATGATTAAAGCATGGACTTGGTGGCGGCGATGTGCTGCCATTAACTCATTATTACCCTGATTGCCACCGCATCACGGCAACAGGAAGAGCCGGGGACACTTCGGGACTGGCGCATAATGGATGCGACAATCCCGGGGCAGCAGCGGGCTGATATTCTTGGCTGCGGGGGAGGGGGCTGGGCATTAACCCTGGCCCTCGCCCTCCCCAGCCTGTGAATACCGGGCCGCCGCTGTGTGTTTACCTCGGCTGTAAGGTAAAAATACAGCGGAGCCCACGTTTTTTTATTTTTATATGTACGTTTGATTTGTATGTGTATTCTATATGTCTGTGTGTGAGTGCAATATGTGTGTTCTATGTCTGTATCTGTGATGTGTGTCTGTGATGTGTGTGTGTGTTTACTCTCTGCACGGCTTCCTCTTCCTGTCATAATGACATCACTTCCCTGCAAACCGCAGGCAGTGATGAACATTATGTCCCGAAACCGCGAAATACCAGAGGGAATAACGCAGGAAAACACAATGAACTGCACAGAATTTATTCCCTGCGGGATTTCCCGATTACATTGCAGTCAATGGAGTGAAATCCCGCAGCTACCTGCAGAAAAGAAGTAACATGCAATTGTTTTTGCTGCAGGAATCCCGCAGCAAAACATGCAGCTGTCAAAATCCGCATAGTGCACACAGCATTTTTTTTCCCATAGGATTTGCTGGTGAATCACTGCAGAGATGTTATGAACATAACATGCAGCGAAACACGTGGCAAAAACCGGTAAGTGCGCACAGAGCCTTAGCCTGTTACCTAGACCCCTTTAACCCCTTCAGCCCCCGGGCACTTTCCGTTTTTGTTTTTTGCTCCCCTTCTTCCGAGAGGCGTAACTTTTTTATTTTTCCATCAATCTTGCCATATGAGGGCTTGTTTTTTGCGGGACGAGTTGTACTTTTAAATGAAACCATAAGTTTTACCATATAGTGTACTGGAAAATGGCAAAAAAATTCCAAGTGCGGAAAAATTGCAAAAAAACTGGGATTGTACAATAGTTTTTGGGATATTTTATTCACCGTGTTCACTATATGGTAAAACTGATGTGTGGGTATGATGCCTCAGGTCGGTGCGAGTTTGTAGACACCAAACATGTATAGGTTTACTTGTATCTAAGGGGTTAAAAAAAATTCACAAGCTTGTCCGAAAAACGTGGCGCACGTTTTGCGCCATTTTCCAAAACCCGTAGCGTTCTCATTTTTCAGGATCTGAGGCTCAGTGATGGCTTATTTTTTGCGTCTTGACCTGACGTTCTTAACGGTACCATTTTTGCGCAGATGCTACGTTTTGATCGCCTGTTATTGCATTTTGCGCAAAATTTGCGGCGACCAAAAAACGTAATTTTGGCGTTTGGAATTTTTTTGCCGCTACGCCGTTTACTGATCAGATTCATTGATTTTATATTTTGATAGATCGGGCATTTCTGAACGTGGCGATACCGAATATGTGTGTATTTTTTATTTTTTTAACCCTTTAATTTTCAATGGGGTGAAAGGGGGGTGATTTGAACTTTTAGGTTTTTTTATTTTTTTTTAATTTTTTAAAACTTTTTTTTTTTACTTTTTTTTTTTTATTTTACTAGTCCCCCTAGGGGGCTATTGCGATCAGCAATCCGATCGCTTTGCACAATCTGCAGATCTCAGCTACAGAGCTGAGAACTGCAGATTTGCTGCTTCACTTTCAATGCCGGCTGTATTCCGGCATTGAGAGGAAGTGACTCATGTTAGCCACAGGCGTCATCACATGACCCTGTGCTACCATCGCAACCGCCGAAAGTCACGTGATCATGTCACGTGACTTCCGGCGGGGGCGGGGTAAGTCACTGTAATGGCGGCGCCCATATACATATCGCTGCCAAGACTTTGGCAGCGAAATGTAAGGGGTTAATGGCCGCGGGTGGAAGCGATTCCACCCGCGGCTAGCAGGCACACATATCAGCTGTTGATAACAGCTGATATGTGCGCCGATCGCCGCCGCCCGCCGGCGGCAGGGGGCGGGGCTTACCGGAAAACGATCCATGACGTATCTAGTACGTCATGGGTCGTTAAGGGGTTAACTTGGGGCATTGTTTGTTTAGATACCGCTGCAGCATTCAAGGTTGCCCAACTTATGGTAATTAACTTGTCACCTCGTATCCTTACCAAGTGCAACCAGCTGATCCCATCTACAGCACTTTAGATTTTGAACGGATTTAGTACCAATGACTCTGGGGTTGGCTGTTCAATGTTTTTTATATTAGCCCAACCTAATATCTTCTTTTTGTGTGCAGGTACTTGGAAAAGTGTATTCAGTTCTGAATGACAAGGACCAAAGAGCTTTGTATGATGAGCAGGGAATTGTCGAAGACGAGTCCGACGCGATCTCCCAAGACAGGAACTGGGAAGAGTACTGGCGCCTGCTGTTTAAGAAGGTGATGATACCTGTTGTTTGTCCATGCTAAATATAAAATCAGTGATGTGCACGTCCTCCTCAGATGGCGTTGAATACCAACATTTTTCATCAATCCAACATGATTTCTAACAATTGTCCTATGTAAAGGAATATGCAGTGCTGTTATGTAGCTGGATTAATCAAGGGCACAGATGGAGCTCGCCTATTAGGCTGGGGCCACACGGGGATTACTGCGATCCCCTTGCATGAGACTCGGCTCGTGCTGGCAGTACAGCAGAGCCGAGTCTCATGCTTGTGTCCTTGCAACTGAGGTCCGTTCGTGCGAGCAGACCTCAGCTGCAGGGGGGCGGGCCGGCACTCAGGAGGGGAGGGAGGGATTTCTCTGCCTCTCGCCTGTGTAGCCGGCTATAGACATTCTCGCTCTGCACGCACGGTACACCGGTGTACCGCGAGTGCAGTGCGATTTTTTTCTCTCGCCCCATTCACTTGAATGGGTGCGAGAGAAAGAGTCTCGGATTACAATCGCAGCATGCTGCGATTGTTTTCTCGGTCCGATTAGGGCTGAGAAAATAATCGCCCATGTGCGCTGACACACAGGCTAGAATTGGTCCGAGTGGAATGCGATGTTTTATCGCACTCCACTCGCACCGATTTTCTCGCCGTGTGGCTTAGCCCTTAGTGTTCTGTTACCTTAGTAAATTAAGGCACATAGCAAGTTATGTCATATCCTAGCCAATATGTGGCTCCTTAGATGGACCGATGTTATATTTGCATAGTGCTTCACAGAACTGAAGCAGCTCTTTACTAGCGCATTGGCCACCTGCCTGGAGATCTGTATGGGTAAAGAAAAGTACTTCAGCGGTGTTACTGATTTCCAGCATATTATGTATATTGTTAAGGTCTTTGCAAATAAAATGAGCAATATTATTTTTTTTTTTATTTTAGATAACTGTAGAAGACATAAAAGAATATGAAAAGAAATATAAAGGATCCGAGGAGGAGCGAGCTGATATAATACAAGCTTATATGGACTTTGAAGGAGACATGGACGACATCATGTGCTCGGTTATTCTTGCGTCAATTGAGGATGAACCGAGGATCAAGGCTATTATTCAGAAAGCTATAAAAAAGAAAGAGGTACCCGGCTATGATGCCTTTTTGAAAGAATCCAAGAAGAAAAGTGATCAGCGCAAAAAAAGGGTGAGTTCATAATACAGACAGTGGCATCAATACTGAGGAAACATTAGGCCCCCTTCACCTGTAGTCATAAAAAGACGCCTTGTGCCCTGTGTCAGTCTGTGTGCGCCGCTTATTTAGTCTGTGTATAATCAGTGTTTTTCACGGATAGTTAAAGGTACTCTGTCAGCACATGACGACTGTTTAAACAACGTATAGGCACTCATGCATCATGGCGGGGTTAAGAATTTATATACACTTTCCCATCTGCTTGTTTTCCATCTATCTCTATTCTTCCCTGGCTCTATGAAGCCAGAGCCCTACCAAGGTGCATCAAGCACCTGTACTTTAAGGCTATGTGCTCACATTGCTTATTTTTTTTTTTTTTTAATATGCTTCTTTTCTGCACATAACGCGTGTTTTGGCAGGAAAAATGAAGCAGAAAAAGGTGCAACTTTGTGTTTGCACGATTTTTCATATACCGTATTTTTCGGACCATAAGACGCACTTTTTTCCCCCAAATGTTGGGGGAAAGTGGGGGGTGTGTCTTATGGTCTGAATGTGGCTGCGGGGAATGTGGGTGCTGCGGTGGAGCGGGTCATCGGGGGCACGAGCAGGCTGTAGCAGCCTGCCGTGACCACGTGGACCCGCTCATTTAATATGCACGCCCATCCCCCGCCCATCATCCCTCAGCGCTGAAGTCGGCGCTGACAGGTGGGCGGGGGATAAACAACCGGCTCGCATGATCACCCCTGGCAACTACGGCCTGGAGTGATCATGTGCGGCTGTATTCACTGCCCCCCGTGCATCATCATCAGCGCGGGGAGCAGTGAATCAGTGTACAGTACTCACCGTTACCCTGCAGCATAGCTCGTCCTCCCGTCTGTGTCAGCGGCAGCGCCGCTGAGTGGAGCCGTCCCCGTTACCCTGCTGCATCGCGATCATCTCCTGTGTTTGTGCCGGCGGCTGAGTGGAGACTAGCGGCGCGCACAGCGATGACGTCATCGCTGTGCGCACGTGTCCACACGCAGCCGCCGGGACACTGGCACAGACACAGGAGATGATCGCGATCCAGCAGGGTAATGGGGACGGCTCCAATCAGCGGCGCTGCCGCTGACACAGACGGGAGGACGAGCGATGCTGCAGGGAGTGAGGTAAAGTGAGGTGAGTATGAACGTTTATTTTTTTTATGTGCCACAGGATGCGGCCATACACCAGGATGGGGGCATATTATGAGCCAGATGGGGGCATATTATGAACCGGATGGGGGCATATTATGAGCCAGATGGGGCCATATGCCATGATGGGTTATATAGCAGGATGCGGCCACATGCCAGTATATAGCAGGATGCGGCCATATGGCAGGATTACGGTATATAGCAGGATGAGGGACATATACTGTATATACCAGGGAGGGAGGATCATTACCAGGATGCGGCACCTTAGTAGAGAATTTGGGGACATTACCCCCATAACAGTGTCAGCAGCAGATCCTCGCCCCATGACAGTGTGTCATGACCACATTTTTTGCTTAATTTTATTTTCCTATTTTCCTCCTCTAAAACCAGGGTGCGTCTTATAGTCCGAAAAATACGGTACATTTTTTTTCCTGCTTTGTCTTTTTTTTTTCATGGTGATTGCGGGGATTCCTGCTTTGTACCGCCGCGATCGCCATTGTGTCTCCAGCTGGGACCAGCTCTTACTTCCCGGAGTGGTGCCCACGCCGCTCCCAGCAGTATAACCCTCTAAGTGCTGCGATTAGTACAATCACAGCATTCAGGAGGCAGGGAGAGGAATTTCTTACCTCTACCTGGTAATCGGGTCCCTGTTATCTGATCACAGGGACCCGATCGCTGCCATAGTAACAGTCGTCACCAGGGCTGTGGAGTCGGAGTCGTGGAGTCGGAGTCGGAGCTCATTTTGGTGGAGTCGGAGTCGGAGTCGGTATAAAATGCACCGACTCCGACTCTTAAAATATATAATAAATTGGGGACAGGAGTGCAATGCAGAATGTGCTGAATATTTTACTAAATAATAACATTTAGTATAATGCTTATATTTAAGTGAAAAATTTATTGTAGTACAATGTGAACATCAGACATTTAATTGTTTTTATGATACAATAATCAAGATATTTGGATAGAACATAAAATATTTATTGGAATACAACTTTAGAACACAAAAAACTAATAAATTGTAAATATGTAATATATATATATATATATATATACACACAGTGTATATACACACACAAGATATATATGTAATCTACTGTATATTACATAGTGTATTACATATTTACAATTTATTACAGTTTTTTGTGTTCTAAAGTTGTATTCCAATAAATATATTTTATGTTCTATCCAAATATCTTGATTATCGTATCATAAAAATTATTAAATGTCTGATGTTCACATACACATATTCATGTACTACAATAAATTTTTCACCTAACTAAGCAATATATGTAGGAGTCGGAGCCGGAGCCGGAGTCGGAGTCGGTGCAAGAGAATTTGAGGAGTCGGAGTCGGAGTCGAAGGTTTGGCTTACCGACTCCACAGCCCTGGTCGTCACCATGCGACCCTGGGTTACTGAGCTATGGAGAGTCTCACACACCATGCTGTATGCACAGTGTGTGAGGCGAAGTGCTGCGATATAATCCCCTCTAGTGATAAAGCACTGCAGTGGATTATAGAAACGCAGGAAATAAATGCAGAAAGCATTGATATGCTGCTTCTTTTTTCAGCAACAAAGTTTGCAAGAAAAAAAGAAGCAGCATGTGCACAGCAAGTCACGATTGTCATAACCTTAGCTGTTTTCCTTGCTTTTATTGATTTAAAAAAAAAGCAAGGAAAAACGCAATCAAAAAAGCCACATGGGCACATAGCCTAAGTCCTTCTGTGTTGACTGTCTCTTTTAAATGCTGCAGAAGTGAATGAATCTGAAGTCTCTGCAGACCTAATGGCTATGAACAATTAAAAATTGCAAGTAAAGAACAAGAAACAACCATTACTACTTTTGCCTTATACCTGTTCTTCAGTTGAAGGCTCCTTGCAGCCTCATGAATAAGATGGGTAATCACGGGAGAGCGGTGGCTTCTGTTTTCGGCCACATGACTACACTTTGTGATTGCCTTCTCTGCATTCCCTTGCTGCATCCATCTTATTCAGACTACGTTTATATCTAAACCATGGGCAGCAACGGGGCTTTGACCTGGGGGTTAACAGGAGCCTAACACCATGAAAATGCAGGCAGCAAGTTCCAGAGCAGGGGGAGCTGAGCTGAGTAGAGATATTTTTTTTATATAATATATATAGATAGATAGATATACAGTCAGGGCCAGAAATATTTGGATAGTGACACAAGTTTTGTTATTTTAGCTGTTTACAAAAACATGTTCAGAAATACAATTATATATATATAATATGGGCTGAAAGTGCACACTCCCAGCTGCAATATGAGAGTTTTCACATCCAAATCGGAGAAAGGGTTTAGGAATCATAGCTCTGTAATGCATAGCCTCCCCTTTTTCAAGGGACCAAAAGTAATTGGACAAGGGACTCTAAGGGCTGAAATTAACTCTGAAGGTGTCTCCCTCGTTAACCTGTAATCAATGAAGTAGTTAAAAGGTCTGGGGTTGATTACAGGTGTGTGGTTTTGCATTTGGAAGCTGTTGCTGTGACCAGACAACATGCGGTCTAAGGAACTCTCAATTGAGGTGAAGCAGAACATCCTGAGGCTGAAAAAAAAGAAAAAATCCATCAGAGAGATAGCAGACATGCTTGGAGTAGCAAAATCAACAGTCGGGTACATTCTGAGAAAAAAGGAATTGACTGGTGAGCTTGGGAACTCAAAAAGGCCTGGGCGTCCACGGATGACAACAGTGGTGGATGATCGCCGCATACTTTCTTTGGTGAAGAAGAACCCGTTCACAACATCAACTGAAGTCCAGAACACTCTCAGTGAAGTAGGTGTATCTGTCTCTAAGTCAACAGTAAAGAGAAGACTCCATGAAAGTAAATACAAAGGGTTCACATCTAGATGCAAACCATTCATCAATTCCAAACATCAATTCCAAAAATAGACAGGCCAGAGTTAAATTTGCTGAAAAACACCTCATGAAGCCAGCTCAGTTCTGGAAAAGTATTCTATGGACAGATGAGACCAAGATCAACCTGTACCAGAATGATGGGAAGAAAAAAGTTTGGAGAAGAAAGGGAACGGCACATGATCCAAGGCACACCACATCCTCTGTAAAACATGGTGGAGGCAACGTGATGGCATGGGCATGCATGGCTTTCAATGGCACTGGGTCACTTGTGTTTATTGATGACATAACAGCAGACAAGAGTAGCCGGATGAATTCTGAAGTGTACAGGGATATACTTTCAGCCCAGATTCAGCCAAATGCCGCAAAGTTGATCGGACGGCGCTTTATAGTACAGATGGACAATGACCCCAAGCATACAGCCAAAGCTACCCAGGAGTTCATGAGTGCTAAAAAGTGGAACATTCTGCAATGGCCAAGTCAATCACCAGATCTTAACCCAATTGAGCATGCATTTCACTTGCTCAAATCCAGACTTAAGACGGAAAGACCCACAAACAAGCAAGACCTGAAGGCTGTGGCTGTAAAGGCCTGGCAAAGCAATAAGAAGGAGGAAACCCAGCGTTTGGTGATGTCCATGGGTTCCAGACTTAAGGCAGTGATTGCCTCCAAAGGATTCGCAACAAAATATTGAAAATAAAAATATTTTGTTTGGGTTTGGTTTATTTGTCCAATTACTTTTGACCTCCTAAAATGTGGAGTGTTTGTAAAGAAATGTGTACAATTCCTACAATTTCTATCAGATATTTTTGTTCAAACCTTCAAATTAAACGTTACAATCTGCACTTGAATTCTGTTGTCGAGGTTTCATTTCAAATCCAATGTGGTGGCATGCAGAGCCCAACTCGCGAAAATTGTGTCACTGTCCAAATATTTCTGGACCTAACTGTATATATAATCTCTATCTATCACAGAAATTGATCAGAGAACTATGTGACCATGCACAACACTAGGAGGTATATGGTGTAAAATAATATATGTTCAAAGAAAATAGTGTGTGGGTCTTATGGAAGTAGCTGACCTACGGTAGCAAGGACTAGGCACCGATATATAGAACAAAACATTCTAAGAAGAACAGATTTAGTCAAAAAGGTATAACAAATTTTATTATTAAAATGAATGGCAACTGGCAGAGAGCTAAAAACAAAGGCATCACATGTATAACTATTGGACAGGTATCCATGCACAGGTATTGGGATACTAAGAACTGATGGTTAGTATTAAGGAAAAATTCAGATATATAATACCATATCAAGTTGACAGTAATGTCTGTGGTATATATGCAGTGATTAACCATCAGGTATCTATTTAATAATAGAGGGGGTAGTAGTGAATACATATATTGCTAGCCATATAAGGTGTTAGAAGCAAAACGATATGTATAGTTATCAGCATTAACATTAGCATGTGCAATAATGGTAGCTGTGGTATGCAATGTAAGTGGATGTTGTGAAGGTGTGCATACACAGCTCAAAGAAATCATTAATATGGCCTGTTGAGCGGAGATAACTATGGCAAATATATATAAGTCCACATAATAGGGGGGGTGGTGGTGGTGGTAATAAAGAGAGGGTTATTTTACCTGAATACAAGAAGACCTGTGCTCATGTGACGCCAGCACCGACTCGCACATTTCGGCTTCACCTTCGTCATTTTTTGTTCTATATCTCGGTGCCTATATTTATAATTAGAATTTCTCTCAATCAATGTATTTGTGAGAAAAGATGCAGTATAACCTGTTTTATCCATTTAACATTGTGCTCTCTGGGTTTATTTTTCCAGTGGGCGGTATTATACTTTAAGTGTACATATAATAGAGCTTTCAAGCACTAATGGGGTTACCCATTGAAAACAAAAATGGTCACAGAGCAGATGTGTAAATGCTGCAAACATCGGCTATACTACCGTATATATCAGTCTACTCATCTCTCCCTGGTGTCTGCAGATTTGAGTGCATTTTCATGGTGACAGGTTTCCATTTAGGGCTATTTTAGTCTTATGTGATGAATCCATTTATAATTTCAATAGATTGAAAATAGTTACCAACCTCATTTGTGTATTGGGGGATGGCACCATGAGTCAGTTTACCCCTTACATTGGGTGTGAGGGGAGAGAAGAGCTGCTTACAAATGTTATTAATTGCAGGCTCACGAAGAAGCTGTAGAAGCTGAAGCAATGAAGAAAGAAATCGGGCTTGGTGATGGAGAGGATGATTTAAGAGCTTTGATACAAGTAAGACTCTCTCCATAGCCTCATTACCCATTACATTGCTTGTCTTTAACCTTGTATAACTAATTGTTTTACCTTTCAGAAAAGGCACCAGGATAAGCAGAAGGACGTTGATGACTTCATGGCACAATTGGAAGCAAAGTACTGCAATAATACCAAAAAGGGAGGGAAAAAGTCTGCAACATCAAAAAAAGGAAAAAAGTGATTAAAAATGTCAAGACACCCTTTCCCAGTGTACTGATATAATTGATAACTATGTTCTTTACAGTCCTGCACACTTTGTATGGTTAGCAAATAAACTATAGTAGGAAATGCTACTATTCTATGTCCTGAGGTCACACACGTTTTGTTAAAAAGACTTGTATTATATATCTGGCCTCTAATCAGCTTTTTGGCAAAACCTTATTTTCTTCAAATACATGTCCAAGGAACACTTTTCAGAACATTGAAAGCCTGATTTCATCTGTCTCTCCCCCAAATGTCTCCATTTTCTGAAATAGTTTGAGATGCTACACTGTAATAAAGCCAGGACAATAAGTGGTAACCAATGGTTCTCCTGACTTAGGATGATAGATACATTAGTAATATCAGATTTATTCAGGACACCAAATATATGGCCTGAGGATGACTGATCCAGTGCACAAACATGTAGCATGTTTTAAGCTGAATAAACCTGGTATTATTCTGACCATCTTTAAAAAGGTTCTCAGAATTGTCAGAAAAGTGACATATTTACTTGTACTAATTTTATAAATACACCTTTTTGCTAAATAAAAAGGTATTTTATATAGTCCACTGTCCAGGATTTTAAAGATGACAACTGCCATTTATATCGGTGTGCACCCTGTCCGAGATTAGAGGACACGCAGGACAGGCTCTGAAGAACTGCTCCAGACAGGTCAGAGCAGTGTCTGCTCAGGCATCATGAACTCACTCCTCTGTTCAGTCGATCTGACAGGACACTGAGCGGCGTGGGCTAAAGGAGACTATAGCTGACAGAGAATGAACCTCCATATCAGTCAGCCTAACAGTTTTAGTGCAGTGCAGGGAGGACGTCTTACTTCACGTCATCTGAAGCTGTTAGGACGGGCTGCACTGTTAGATGGCAGTTGCCATCTTTAAAATCCTAGGAAGATACTAAAAGAAAGACCAGCACAATCTGCGAGAAAATCAGTAATACTGAATTGCTCGCCTAGGAATAGGCTCAAAGATGTGGCTCAGATTACAGAAGTAGATAACAGGAGATGAAGGCTTAAAATAACTATTCTTTGTCACATGACCCTGGAGCTTTGTTGATTCTGTATCGGTTTATATAAATGTCTGTTTACCACTTGTCAGTAGTTTCTGTCCTGATGTTTATACTTTGAAACACATAGACCTAATAAACTACTTGGAGTTCTTACCTGGCTTGTCCTCTTCACATCCTGTGCATCTTGTCCATCGGCAGCACGGATTTTAACCCTTCATTTCCTGTTATCTATGTTTAAAATCCTGATAGTGGACTGCATAAAGCATACCTTTATTAAGCAAAAAAGGTAATTAAAATACTTTTCAATTAACATTTTTCTATCACATTTCAAGAATCCCTTAGGTTAGCAGTGCAATTGGTTACCCTTTTTAACTATTGTACAAACGATGGTTCTTATGATTGACCGGAATTACATTTTGGGTCAAGCTGCAGCTGATTTATCAAACTTTGGCCTTGAAACTGCATTGGGCCTGCTAGCAGCACATCATCATTAAGGAAGTATACATCGATAACGCCTGTGAAGGTTTTGCCATTATCACTCATTTCTTAAAGCGATCTACACTATGGAGCGCCCTGCATTTTTCATTCATTAGGTATTGCATCTGACTGGACCCTTATGGTTACCTTGTGTGATTGCCATGGTCGCATGTATTGTAAAACCGGTATCCCCTCTGCCATCACCGAGAAAAGTTTATTTACATGGCTGCATCTCATTTGCCTTTTATATTACATTTTCTTTCCACTTTCTATTTAAGTTTTGAATTATATTGTACATTATTGTAAATGTTGAGCTTTCGTAGGAGTCTGACCATCAAAAATTACTGCTCGCAGTAGATTGACGTTACTCATATCTTTCTTTAGTGTTTTAGCAGCAACTTTATTCAGAAACTGAAGGTTTAATTATGTGCACCTGCTTCCATAAGTGCTAGCACACATCAGTTTTGTGGTCTGGACCATGATGCCCAGATTGGCTTTAGGTTTCCCGATCCAAGCTCTGCAGCCTTAGGCATATGAGGCTGCTGGTTTCGTGTCAGAACAGTGTCCAGTCCCTTCATCCTGGTCCTGGTGCAGAATGCAAAACGCACGGATGCGTGAAACGTGTGTTAGGTTGAAGTGCTCTCCAATTCTTCCTCTTAAAGGGAACCTGTCACCAGTTTTGGTGCCTATAAGCTGTGGCCACCACCAGTGGGCTCTTATATACAGCATGATAGAATGCTGTATATAAGAGCCCAGGCCGCTGTGTAGAACGTAAAAATGACTTTATAATACTTACCTAAACGGTCGCTGCGGTAGAGTTGGGTTATGGGCGTCTCCGGTGCTGGCGCCTCCTCTTTCGGCCATCTTCGTCCTCCTTCTGAAGCCTGTATGCATGACGCGTCTACGTTATACACACTTGCCGGTCCTGTGCAGGCGCACTACAATACTTTAATCTGCCCTTCTTAGGGTAGATCAAAGTGTGTCTGCGGAGGATCTCAATGACGACGCGTGTGCATGACCTAGGACGCGTCATGCACCCTGGCTTCAGAAGGACGACAAAGATGGCCGAAAGAGGAGGCACTGGCACCGGAGAAGGAAGACACCAATCTGACCCAACTCCACCGCAGCGGCCGTTTAGGTATTATAAAGTGATTTTTACGTTCTACACAGCGGTCTGGGCTCTTATATAGCATTCTAACATGCTGTATATATTTAAGAGCCCACTGGTGGTGGCCGCAGCTTATAGGCCCCAAATCTGGTGACAGGTTCTCTTTAAGTGACTAGTTTAGTGGAATCTCTTGGTTGGCCACAACAGCCATTACTGAAGGGCAGAAGGTAAGGTCAGATCTAGTTCTACACTGATGCAGCTGCTAAAACATATGTACACCTCTTACAATGTGAGCCGTCACACGTTTTTCAGACGTCAACACTGCTGACAGACTGATCCATTTTATTAGAAGTCGTCGGGTAAATCCGTATTGGGCTATATACACAATGCCTTTGTGGTCACTGTTGGTTGTATCAAATATAAAACAGAAAAATTTATACAGTGAATCCCAGACAGAGGCAAAAATAATGCACTTTTGGCTTCGAAACTATTCCATGAACGACCTAAAAATCAATGTCACAGATTGTGCCAAAGGGTTGTTTTTTGTGTGGATTGTTGACTTTTGAATTTGTTGTAATTTGTCCAGTTTCCTTTGCTAGAGTTTTAATTATTATCCCTCTTCCATCCTAATGTTTTTGCTGTGTAACTGCTTATTTGTTAGACTTTTCAATAAAATAATGAAAACAGATTTTTTTTTTTTTTACTTTGCATAGTTTTCAAGTCCAAATGTGCAGGCGATAGCAAAACTGGTTGATAGGGAAAGTGTGGTAGATGCCTATGGCAAATAATCAGCTGCTATTAATTTAAACTACCAACTTTAAGAACTCTCTTGGTATTGTACAGGTATATGTTATGATTGTTTTGTGTTTGTTTTTTTTTTGTGTTTACCCTCACGCCATTCACTTCCTCTTTTGTCAGTTATATGCCTGTATTTTGCAACAGTATAATTGATTGGATTTGCTCATTTCTGATAGTGTTATTAAGGTACATCCTAGATCTCATAACATAGATGCCATAAATATTTCCCTGATGCGGATATAGAATGGTTTACGTACAAGCACATTAGCAAAGAGCACTGCACTTGTTCTGCTGTGTAGCTGTCTCCAAAGCAATGAGTTGTAATAAGTGTTGCTATCTAAACAGCAAATCAATAAATTGCTTGCGTTTAAAGCTCAATCTGATAATACCCATTTATGAATTTGGGAATAACCCTTTCAATGGCACAAAGTACTTGTATAACCAATATAACTAGTGATGAGCGAACTGTTCTGTGCTCGTAACAAGCATTTTGATGCTTGGTGCTTGTTTACCGAGTATAATGAAAGTCACTGGAAAAATGCTTGAGTTCCCAATTGACTTTCCATTATACTCTGTAAACGAAAAAATGAGCATCCAAATGCTCCTAATTCGTACAGAGCACTGAACAGCTCGCTCATCACTATATATGACCTCTACGTGCAGTACAATTATCTAGAGCAGGGGTGCGCAATCGAGCACCCCCAGAATTTTGAGAGTTTCTGCTCCAAAAAAGTGTGAACACCCGCTAACTTGAACTGAGTTTTTAGAGCAGAAACTCACCAAATCTGCCTCCTAAAAACTCTTAAATTTAGAAATTAAGTGTTAACATAGCCATGAAGCATGTTTAGTCTGCTGCATGTGTAGAAGATCAGTACATGACTGAAGCACCAGAACTACAATCAGTACAGAAATGCTGCATCAGGATCACCATCAGTACATGAATTGAACACCAGAACCACCGTCTGTACATGTATACAGATCCAAGTATAGTGCAGGAATCAACTGTAATATCAGGTAAGCACCAATTATGTATTGATTGAACCTACAATTCCCATTATGTCCTTAAAAATAGTAATGAGATACTGGGAGTTGTTAGTTGCCATTATCAGACTGCGCAAGAACCACAGTACTGGTGGGACACAGGCAGTATCACAAACATTTACAGTGCTGGCCAAAAGTATTGGCACCCCTGCAATTCTGTCAGATAATACTCAGTTTCTTCTTTAAAATGATTGCAATCACAAATTCTTTGGTATTATCTTCATTTATTTTGCTTGCAATGAAAAAAACACAAAAGAGAATGGATCAAATCATTGATCATTTCACACAAAACTCCAAAAATGGGCCAGACAAAAGTATTGGCACCCTTAGCCTAATACTTGGTTGCACAACCTTTAGCCAAAATAACTGCGAACCACCGCTTTCGGTAACCATCAATGAGTTTCTTACAATGCTCTGCTGGAATTTTAGACCATTCCTCTTTGGCAAACTGCTCCAGGTTCCTGAGATTTGAAGGGTGCCTTCTCCAAACTGCCATTTTGAGATCTCTCCACAGGTGTTCTATGGGATTCAGGTCGGGACTCATTGCTGGCCACTTTAGTAGTCTCCAGTTCTTTCTATCAATCCATTTTATAGTGCTTTTTGAAGTGTGTTTGGGGTTATTGTCCTGCTGGAAGACCCATGACCTCTGAGGAAGACCCAGCTTTCTCACACTGGGACCTACATTATGCTGCAAAAATTTGTTGGTAGTCTTCAGACTTCATAATGCCATGCACACAGTCAAGCAGTCCGGTGCCAGAGGCAGCAAAGCAACCCCAAAACATCAGGGAACCTCCGCCATGTTTGACTGTAGGGAACGTGTTATTTTCTTTGAATGCCTCTTTTTTTCCCTGTAAACTCTATGTTGATGGCTTTTCCCAAAAAGCTCTACTTTTGTCTCATCTGACAGAACATTCTTCCAAAACGTTCTAGGCTTTCTTTGTCGCTCCATTGGGAGACCCAGACAATTGGGTGTATAGCTTCTGCCTCTGGAGGCCACACAAAGTATTACACTTTTAAAAAAGTGTAACCCCTCCCCTCTGCCTATACACCCTCCCGTGAACCACGGGCTCCTCAGTTTTATGCTTTGTGTGGAAGGAGGCACACATCCACTCATGCATTCTCATACATAGTTATGACGGATGGAAGAAAAGAGGACCCCTATGGGGTCCCCGACATGCTCCCTTCTCACCCCACTGTGTCGGCGGTGTTGTTAAGGTTGAGGTACCCATTGCGGGTACAGAGGCTGGAGCCACATGCCGTCTCCTTCACCATCCCTTATGCGGCTCTGGGAGAAGTGGGAGCCTAAACGGTCATCCACGTGCTGGGACCGTGCTCCATCCGCAGCCCCTGGTGGAACCTGCCAGACCGGAGCTTCTTCACCCCAGGGACCGGGCCCTGCAACTTTAAGGTACTCTGTGTCCCCATGTGGGGACTGTACAGGGAAGGTGGGCGCACCTTCTCCCCGGAAGTTCCACGGTAGTTCCGTCCGTTGTTTTTTCGGCGGACTTCCGCGCCCACCGTGCCTGCTTGTCGGGCACGGTCTTAAATTTAGTCCCCGGCTTTGCCGCGGCCTAGTCGCGAAAAATCCCGCCCCCGGGCCTGCCTGTCAGGGGTAAGGGCGGGATTACCGACATGACGTCGGCTTTGAGGGCTGGAGCTTCTTTGCATGTCTCCTCCCCCCTCATTGACCACTTTGGGGCCTCCAGATTCCCGCTTTTTGCCGGCGCCGCCCGCGGCTCCACGCCCCCTCTGAGAGCTCCGGCGGCCATTTTTGGCATTCTGCCGGTGTGTGCTACAAAGCTCTACAGCTCCGGGGGATCCACGACAGGGAATCTGGAGGACACACCGCTCGTTAGCGGTTGGTAAGCCACACCGGTCACCCGGTGATGGTTCCCCTAGGGTGCCGGGATATATATTTATATTTCTTCGGCGCTCCATTGGGAGACCCAGACGATTGGGTGTATAGCTACTGCCTCCGGAGGCCACACAAAGCATTACACTAAAAAGTGTAAGGCCCCTCCCCTTCTGGCTATACACCCCCCGTGGGATCACGGCTGCTCAGTTTTCAAGCTTTGTGCGAAGGAGGTCAGACATCCACGCATAGCTCCACTGTTTAGTCAGCAGTAGCTGCTGACTATATCGGATGGAAGAAAAGAGGGCCCTTGCTAAAGGGCCCCCAGCATGCTCCCTTCTCACCCCATTTTTTTGGCGGTGTTTGTTAAGGTTGAGGTACCCATTGCGGGTACGGAGGCTGGAGCCCACATGCTGTTTTCCTTCCCCATCCCCCTGAGGGCTCTGGGGAAGTGGGATCTTACCGGCCTCCAGACTCTGAGGCCGGGCTCCATCCACAGACCCGGAGATCCTGCTGGATACGGAGCTGGGTACCATCAGGGACAAGGCCCTGCAACATTCAGGTACTCTGTGTCCCCGTACAGACAGGCACAGACACACTCCAGCGTTGCTGGGTGTTCTAGTGCGCCGGGGACAGTAGCGCTGCGCGCCTGAGTTTTACTCACTGCAGCTTAGCTGAGTGAGTTTATATGGGGAACTACCGCGCCGGCCGCCATGAGACAGCGGCGCGGCTGAGACTTGTGGTGCGCCGAGGACTTCGCGCCGACCGTGCTTTTACGACGGCAGCGCTGATAAATCTAGTCCCCGGCTTCTGCGGCCTAGTTACGTTCGTTCCCGCCCCCTGCCCTGTCAGTCAGGGCAGGGGAGAGACGCTGTACAGTAGTCAGCGCCGAGGGCTGGAGTCTTATTTACATACTCCAGCCCTCTCACTGGGCACAGTGGGACGCCAGTTCCCGCTCTTTGTCTGCACACGCCCACGGCCCGCCCCTCTTCACAGGACGCTGGCAGCCATTCCTGCACGCAGTCTGAGCTGGAGAACGGACATAGCCCTGGGAGACCCAGACAGGGGATTCTGGCGACCACACAACCGCTATTCAGCGGGCGGTAAGCAGCACCTAAGTGCTGACCCCACTAGTGCCACAGTGTTGTTTTGTGTACTTTTGTTTGTACATATATATATATATATATATATACATTGCACTGTACGGTCGCTTCTTGGCTTATACCCCTATATTGCTCTGAGGAGACAACAGCATGTCATCCGCAAAAAGCAAGGGTGCCAAGGCACGGGCTTCATATGCTGCCTGTACCGCATGTGGGGCTGATCTACCGGCAGGTTCCACTGACCCCCATTGTGTGCAATGTTCGGTCCCTGTGCCACTTCGTCAGCCGGAGTCTATGCTAGTAGTGGCCCAGGCAGAGACGCCTGTGAACCCTGCCCCGGTGACGGGGACAGAGTTTGCAGTTTTTGCTGATAAGATGTCTGTGACTATGACAAAAATTCTAGAAACTTTGCAGTCCAGGCCGGTCACTCAGACCACGGGCACTGCTGATTCAATGTTCCCCGGTCCCCCTCAGTTGGAACTAATCCGTGCTCCAAGGGGGTCCCAGGCATCACAGGCTGAAGGCTCTGACTCGGACGACAGTCCCAGGCAGCCTAAGCGAGCTCGCTGGGAGAGACACTCGGCGTCATCACGCTGGTCAGGGTCTCAGCGAGAGGATTCTCTGTATGATGAGACAGAAATAGGTGATCAGGAGTCTAATCCTGAGACTGCTCTCAACCTGGATACCCCTGATGGTGACGCCATGGTGAATGACCTTATAGCGGCCATCAATAGACTGCTGGATATTTCCCCTCCAGCGGAGGATGCAGCAGCACAGCAGGAGAAATTCCATTTTAGGTATCCCAAACGTAAATTGAGCTCTTTTCTGGACCACGCGGACTTCAGAGAAGCAGTCCAGAAACACCATGCTTCTCCAGATAAGCGTTTCTCCAAACGTCTTAAGGATACACGTTATCCCTTTCCCCCTGACGTGGTCAAACGCTGGACCCAGTGTCCAAAGGTGGACCCCCCAATCTCCAGGCTTGCGGCTAGATCCATAGTTGCAGTGGAAGATGGGGCTTCACTTAAAGATGCCAATGATAGATAGATGGACCTTTGGTTGAAATCTGTCTATGAAGCTATCGGCGCGTCGTTTGCTCCAGCATTCGCAGCCGTGTGGGCACTCCAAGCTATTTCAGCTGGTCTAGCGCAGGTGGACTCGATCATACGTCCATCAGTGCCGCGAGTGGTGTCCTTGACCTCGCAAATGTCTGCGTTTGCGACTTACGCTATCAATGCGGTCTTGGACTCTACCAGCTGTACGTCAATGGCGTCCGCCAACTCGGTGGTTTTACGCAGAGCCTTATGGTTAAAAGAATGGAAAGCAGATTCTGCTTCCAAAAAATGCTTAACCAGTTTGCCATTATCTCAAGACAGGCTGTTTGGTGAGCAATTGGCGGAAATCATTAAACAGTCCAAGGGCAAGGACTCTTCCTTACCCCAGCCCAGATCAAACAAACCTCAGCAGTGGAAGGGACAGTCGAGGTTTCGGTCCTTTCGAGGTTCGGGCAGGACCCAATTCTCCTCGTCCAAAAGGACTCAGAAGGAACAGAGGAGCTCAGATTCCTGGCGGACTCACTCACGTCCAAAGAAAGCAGCCGGCGGAACCGCTTCCAAGCCGGCTGCCTCATGACTTTCGGCCTCCTCTCTCCGCATCCTCGGTCGGTGGCAGGCTCTCCCGCTTTTGCGGCATTTGGCTGCCACAGGTCAAAGACCGGTGGGTAACAGACATTTTGTCTCACGGGTACCGGATAGAGTTCAGTTCTCGTCCTCCGCCTCGGTTCTTTAGAACTTCCCCACATCCCGACCGAACCGATGCTCTTCTGCAAGCGGTGTGCTCTCTAAGGGCAGAGGGAGTGGTGATCCCGGTTCCTCTTCTGGAAAGAGGTCGGGGTTTTTACTCCAATCTATTTGTGGTGCCAAAAAAGGACGGCTCTTTCCGTCCTGTTCTGGACCTAAAACTGCTCAACAAGCACGTGAAAACCAGGCGGTTCCGGATGGAATCCCTCCGCTCCGTCATTGCCTCGATGTCTCAAGGAGATTTCCTAGCATCAATAGACATCAAAGATGCTTATCTCCACGTGCCGATTGCTCCAGAGCACCAGCGTTTTCTACGCTTCGTTATAGGAGACGAACACTTTCAGTTCATAGCCCTGCCGTTTGGTCTGGCGACAGCCCCACGGGTTTTCACCAAGGTCATGGCAGCAGTGGTAGCAGTCTTGCACTCTCAGGGACACTCGGTGATCCCTTACTTGGACGATCTACTTGTCAAGGCACCCTCTCAAGAGGCATGCCAACACAGCCTGAACGTTGCGCTGGAGACTCTCCAGACTTTCGGGTGGATCATCAACTTTTCAAAGTCAAATCTGTCCCCGACCCAATCACTAACATATCTTGGCATGGAGTTTCATACTCTCTCAGCGACAGTGAAGCTTCCGATGGACAAGCAGCGTTCACTACAGACAGGGGTGCACTCTCTCCTTCAGGGCCAGTCGCACCCCTTAAGACGCCTCATGCACTTCCTGGGGAAGATGGTGGCAGCAATGGAGGCAGTTCCGTTTGCACAGTTTCATCTGCGCCCACTTCAATGGGACATTCTCCGTCAATGGGACGGGAAGTCGACGTCCTTAGACAGGAAAGTCTCCCTTTCCCAGACGGCCAAGGACTCTCTTCAATGGTGGCTTCTTCCCACCTCATTATCACAGGGAAGGTCCTTCCTACCCCCATCCTGGGCGGTGGTCACGACAGACGCGAGTCTGTCAGGGTGGGGAGCAGTTTTTCTCCACCACAGGGCTCAGGGTACGTGGACTCAGCAGGAGTCCACCCTTCAGATCAATGTTCTGGAAATCAGGGCAGTGTATCTTGCCCTACAAGCCTTTCAGCGGTGGCTGGAAGGAAAGCAGATCCGAATTCAGTCGGACAACTCCACGGCGGTGGCATACATCAACCACCAAGGCGGGACACGCAGTCGGCAAGCCTTCCAGGAAGTCCGGCGGATTCTGATGTGGGTGGAAGCCACGGCCTCCACCATATCCGCAGTTCACATTCCCGGCGTGGAAAACTGGGAAGCGGACTTCCTCAGTCGCCAGGGTATGGACGCAGGGGAATGGTCCCTTCACCCGGACGTGTTTCAGGAAATCTGTCGCCGCTGGGGAAGGCCGGACGTCGATCTAATGGCGTCCCGGCACAACAACAAGGTCCCAAATTTCATGGCAAGGTCTCGCGATCACAGAGCTCTGGCGGCAGACGCCTTAGTGCAAGATTGGTCGCAGTTCCAACTGCCCTATGTGTTTCCCCCTCTGAAATTGAAAAGGAAGGGCACTACCCGTGGGATCTCCTGGTATACAAAGAACTAAACCATGTAACGAAAGAAAAAGGGATATACCAATACGGGATCACCACAAGGTTAGGGTACATATGAAGAATTCACTTTATTGTACAAAAAACCACAAGAAGACACATGCCCTCAGCAGAGGTATAGCACACACAGAAGATAATAAAAACACTTAAAAAAGCCTATGGCATATAAAAACCTGTCCCGTTGGGAAACAATGCATACAATATATGTCTAGTATATCAATACAGTTTTAGACAATTTTAGACAATCAGAACAATCTCCCCTCATGCACCATACAGATGTTAGATTACATTGCTGTTTAACTGTCCAGAAGACATAGGTAGGAGGTACTGTGTTAGCACCAAATAAACAGGATTAAGGTCTAAGATCACAGACCATAAATTGGTTGCAAGACTCTATTTGTAAAGGAAAGACATGTAACACAAAGTGGCCAATAGAGTAGTCCTGCACCAAGCCTAACACAATATATATACCCTCAGTCTATACTCACTAACAGCATAATACCAGCAAAATGGAAAAGCACCATGCAGAGTCAGGGTAGCATGAGGAGAGGGTTTCCCACGGGATAACCCCACGCGTATCGCCGCCTCTAAGGGTGGCTTCCTCAGGGGAAGAAAGAAAGCTGTTGAAAGCTTCCGTGTGTGCCTTATATAAAGGGGTTACATTAGGACTCACCAATACCACAGCTGAGAAATTTCGTATGTCTGTGGCATTCTGATGGCGGCCGCCATCTTGATTAGGTCATGTGAGATAAAAAGGTACAGCCCCAAACTCCTACTGAGCATGCATTGATCAAAGAATCAAGCAGCGTGTTTCCCCCTCTGGCACTCTTGCCCAGAGTGCTACGCAAGATCAGGTCCGATTGCCGCCGCGCCCTGCTCGTCGCCCCAGACTGGCCGAGAAGGTCGTGGTATCCGGATCTGTGGCATCTCACGGTCGGCCAACCGTGGGCGCTACCAGACCGGCCAGACTTACTGTCACAAGGGCCGTTTTTCCATCTGAATTCTGCGGCCCTGAACCTGACTGTGTGGCCATTGAGTCCTGGATACTAGCATCTTCAGGATTATCTCAAGGGGTCGTGGCCACCATGAGACAGGCTAGGAAGCCCACGTCCGCTAAGATCTACCACAGAACGTGGAAGATTTTCTTATCCTGGTGCTCGGCACAGGGAGTGTCCCCCTGGCCATTTGCATTGCCTACTTTTCTTTCCTTCCTGCAATCTGGTTTGGAAAAAGGCTTATCGCTCGGCTCCCTTAAAGGGCAAGTCTCAGCGCTATCGGTATTTTTTCAAAAGCGTCTAGCACGACTTCCTCAGGTACGCACGTTCCTGCAGGGGGTTTGTCACATCGTCCCTCCGTACAAACGGCCGTTAGATCCATGGGATCTGAACAGGGTACTAGTTACTCTCCAGAAGCCGCCCTTCGAGCCTCTGAAAGATGTTTCACTTTCCCGGCTCTCACAGAAAGTGGCCTTTCTGGTAGCGGTCACGTCTCTTCGGAGGGTATCCGAGCTGGCAGCGCTGTCATCCAAAGCTCCCTTCCTGGTTTTTCACCAGGACAAGGTAGTGCTGCGCCCGATTCAGGAGTTTCTCCCTAAGGTGGTATCCTCTTTTCATCTCAATCAGGATATCTCCTTGCCTTCCTTTTGTCCTCATCCAGTTCATAGGTATGAAAAGGATTTGCATTTGTTGGATCTCGTGAGAGCACTCAGAATCTACATTTCCCGCACGGCGCCCCTGCGCCGCTCGGATGCACTCTTTGTCCTTGTCGCTGGTAAGCGCAAAGGATCGCAGGCTTCCAAATCCACTCTGGCTCGATGGATCAAAGAACCAATTCTTGAAGCCTACCGTTCTGCTGGGCTTCCGGTTGCATCAGGGCTGAAGGCCCATTCTACCAGAGCCGTGGGTGCGTCCTGGGCACTACGACACCAGGCTACGGCTCAACAGGTGTGCCAGGCAGCTACCTGGTCGAGTCTGCACACTTTCACCAAACATTATCAGGTGCATACCTACGCTTCGGCGGACGCCAGCCTAGGTAGAAGAGTCCTGCAGGCGGCGGTTGCCTCCTCGTAGGAGAGGGCTGTTTTGCAGCTCTAACTTGAGGTATTACTTTACCCACCCAGGGACTGCTTTTGGACGTCCCAATCGTCTGGGTCTCCCAATGGAGCGCCGAAGAAGAAGGGAATTTTGTTACTTACCGTAAATTCCTTTTCTTCTAGCTCCAATTGGGAGACCCAGCACCCGCCCTGTTTCCTTCGGGATTTTTGTTTTTTTCGGGTACACATGTTGTTCATGTTGAACGGTTTCAGTTCTCCGATGTTACTTCGGATTGAATTTGTTTAAACCAGTTATTGGCTTTCCTCCTTCTTGCTTTAGCACTAAAACTGAGCAGCCGTGATCCCACGGGGGGTGTATAGCCAGAAGGGGAGGGGCCTTACACTTTTTAGTGTAATGCTTTGTGTGGCCTCCGGAGGCAGTAGCTATACACCCAATCGTCTGGGTCTCCCAATTGGAGCTAGAAGAAAAGGAATTTACGGTAAGTAACAAAATTCCCTTCATTTGGAAAGGCTGGATAGCCTTTTCCCATATACCCTCAGTGGTCACTCTCCTGAGAGACGCCGATTGCTTACAGCATGTCCACAAGGAGCAAAGCCCCTAAGGCACAGACTTTTTTCGCGGCCTGTACCTCTTGTAGGGCTATGTTACCTGCGGGATCCACCTACCCTCGCTGTGATCAATGCACGACTCCTGCCACGCTTGCTCAGCCGGAGCCTTGGGCACTTGTGGGCCCCTCGGCTCATGTAGATCCCCCTGCTCCCCCTGAGCAGTCAGCAGGGATAGAGACCCCGTCGTTGGCCTCTTTCGCTGAGACACTTTCTCAATCCATTGCACAGTCTATGGACAAATGGTCATCTAAGCTCATTGAGGCATTGCAGTCCAGACCGGGCCCTTCACAGGCCCCGGCCCCTGTTCGTTTGTCTCCTCCAGGCTCTTCTCGGTCCGCGCCGCATCGCGCTCCCAGGATAGCCACTAGGTCCCAGGCGGAGGACTCCTGCCCGGATCGCAGCCCCAGGCCGGCTAAGCGGCCTCGCTGGGACTCTTCCCCGGCCTCCTCACACTGCTCTGGATCCCAGCTTGAGGACTCTCAGGAAGACGAGGCGGACGTGGGAGCTCAGGGCTCTGGCCCTGACTTCACCCTTAACCCTGATGCCCTGAAGGGGACGCCTTAGTAAATGATCTTATCTCGTCCATCAACGAGGTGTTGGATCTCTCACCCCCACCTTCTCCTGCAGAGGAGCCGGCTTCTCGGCAGGAGAAACACCAATTTCGATTTCCCAAACGTACTCGCAATACGTTTTTTGATCACTCTAACTTCAGGGACGCTGTCCAGAAGCCCAGAGCGGTCCCGGACAAGCGCTTTGCTAAACGGCACACTGACACGCGTTATCCCTTTCCACCTGAAGTCGTTAAGGGCTGGGCACACTCCCCCAAGGTGGATCCGCCAGTCTCTAGCTTGGCCGCTAGGTCCGTTGTGTCTGTTGCGATGGCTCATCCCTGAAGGATGCCACTGACAGACAGATAGAGCTTTTGGTAAAGTCTATTTATGAGGCTACGGGCACGTCTTTCGCCCCGGCCTTTGCGGCCGTGTGGGCTCTCCAAGCAATCTCGGCATGTCTGACTGAGATTAATGCCGTCACGCGGAATTCTGCCCCGCATGTTTCATCCTTGACCTCTCAGGCATCAGCATTTTCGTTCTACGCCATGAACACCGTCCTGGACTCCGCTAGCCGTACGGCCGTGGCATCCGCTAACTCCGTGGCAGTCCGCAGGGCCATGTGGCTGCGCGAATGGAAAGCGGACTCTGCTTCCAAAAGGTTCTTAACTGGTTTGCCTTTTTCTGACGACCGTTTGTTTGGCGAACGGTTGGATGAGATTATTAAGGAATCCTCGGGAAAGGACTCCTCCTTACCCCAGTCCAAGCCTAAGAAACCTCAGCAGAGGAAGATCCAATCGAGGTTTCGGTCCTTTCGTCCCTCCGCCAAGACCCAATCCTTTCTCCACCACAGGGCTCAAGGAACCTGGACTCCAATAGAATCATCCCTTCAGATCAATATCCTGGAGATAAGGGCAGTATATCTAGCCCTATCGGCTTTCCATCGGTGGCTGGAGGGCAGGCAGATCCGAATCCAGTCGGACAACGCCACTGCCGTCGGCTACATCAACCACCAAGGCGGCACTCGTCAAGCCTTCCAGGAAGTCCGGCGGATTCTGCAGTGGGTGGAAAACACAGACTCCACCATCTCCGCAGTTCACATCCCGGGCGTAGAAAACTGGGAAGCAGATTTTCTCAGTCGTCAGGGCATGGACGCGGGGGAATGGTCTTTTCACCCAGACGTGTTTCGAGAGATCTGCCGCCGCTGGGGAACGCCGGACGTCGATCTCATGGCGTCACGACACAACAACTAGGTCCCGGCCTTCATGGCACGGTCCCAGGATCACAGAGCTCTGGCCTTGGACGCTTTGGTCCAGGATTGGTCGCAGTTTCGACTGCCATATGTGTTTCCCACTCTGGCGATGCTGCCCAGGGTACTACGCAAAATCAGGGCCAACTGCCATCGCGCCATTCTCGTCGCTCCAGACTGGCCGAGGCGGTCGTGGTATTCGGATCTGTGGCATCTCACGGTGGGTCAATCGTGGGCACTTCCAGACCGCCCAGACTTGCTGTCCCAAGGCCCGTTTTTCCATCTGAATTCTGTGGTCCTCAACCTAACTGTGTGGCCATTGAGTCCTGGCTCCTACCGTCTTCAGGGTTATCTCAGGATGTAATTGCCACCATGAAACAAGCCAGGAAACCAACGTCTGCCAAGATCTATCACAGAACTTGGCAAATCTTCTTATCCTGGTACTCTGATAACGGTTTTTCTCCATGGCCGTTTGCCTTACCCACATTTCTTTCATTCCTACAATTTGGAATGGATATGGGTTTGTCCCTCGGCTCTCTCAAGGGCCAAGTGTCGGCGCTCTCCGTGTTTTTTCAAACGCGACTAGCCAGACTTCCGCAGGTCCGCACGTTCCTGCAGGGGGTTTTCCACATGGTCCCACCTTACAAACGTCCGTTGGAACCTTGGGTTTTTAACAGGGTCCTAAAGGCTCTTCAAAAGCCGCCTTTTGAGCCGTTGCGGGATGTCCCTCTCTCCCGTCTTTCTCAGAAGGTGGCCTTCATGGTTGCAGTCGCATCACTTCGGAGAGTGTCGGAGCTTGCAGCGCTGTCATGCAAATCTCCTTTCCTGGTTTTCCACCAGGATAAGGTGGTTCTGCGTCCTGTCCCGGACTTCACCAGTGTGAGAAGGATTTGCTCTCTTTGGATCTAGTGAGAGCACTCCGGATCTACGTGTCTCGCACGGCGCCCCTGCGCCGTTCAGACGCGCTCTTTGTCCTTGTCGCTGGCCAGCGTAAGGGCTCTCAGGTCTCCAAGTCCACCTTGGCTAGGTGGATCAAGGAGTCGATTCTCGAGGCTTACCATACTTCTGAGCTTCCGCCCCCTTCAGGGTTGAAAGCCCATTCTACCAGAGCCGTAGGTGCGTCCTGGGCATTGCGGCACCGGGCGACGGCTCAGCAGGTGTGTCAGGCGGCTACGTGGTCTAGTCTGCACACTTTCACGAAGCACTATCAAGTGCATACCTATGCCTCGGCAGACGCCAGTCTAGGTAGGCGAGTCCTCCAGGCGGCGGTTGCTCACCTGTAAGAGGGGGCCGTTTCCGGCTCTTTCTATTGGGGTATTGGTTTACCCACCCAGGGACTGCTCTTGGACGTCCCAATTGTCTGGGTCTCCCAATGGAGCGACAAAGAAAAGGGGAATTTTGTTTACTTACCGTAAATTCCTTTTCTTCTAGCTCCTATTGGGAGACCCAGCACCTGCCCCTGTGCCCTTCGGGCTGGTTGTTCTTTTGTGTACACATGTTGTTGATGTTGATTTTTTTCTTTTGGTTCATGGTCTTCAGTTCTCCGAACATCCTTCGGATTGAATTTGCTCTAGACCATTTATAAGTTTTCTCCTTCCTGCTTTTGCACCAAACTGAGGAGCCCGTGGTTCACGGGAGGGTGTATAGGCAAAGGGGAGGGGTTACACTTTTTTAAAAGTGTAATACTTTGTGTGGCCTCCAGAGGCAGAAGCTATACACCCAATTGTCTGGGTCTCCCAATAGGAGCTAGAAGAAAAGGAATTTACGGTAAGTAAACAAAATTCCCCTTTTCTCAGGTAAGTTTTGGCAAACTCCAGCCTGGCCTTTTTTATGTCTCGGGGTAAGAAGTGGGGTCTTCCTGGGTATCCTACCATACAGTCCCTTTTCATTCAGACGCCGACAAGGAGTATGGGTTGATACTGTTGTACCCTCGGACTGCAGGGCAGCTTGAACTTGTTTGGATGTTAATCGAGGTTCTTTATCCACCATCCGCACAATCTTGTGTTGAAATCTCTAGTCAATTTTTCTTTTCCTTCCACATCTAGGGAGGTTAGCCACAGTGCCATGGGCTTTAAACTTCTTAATGACACTGTGCACCGTAGACACAGGAACTTTCAGGTCTTTGGAAATGGACTAATAGCCTTGAGATTGCTCATGCTTCCTCACAATTTGGATTCTCAAGTCCTCAGACAGTTCTTTGGTCTTCTTTCTTTTCTCCATGCTCAATGTGGTACACACAAGGACACAGGACAGAGGTTGAGTCAACTTTAATTTGTCAACTGTCTGCAAGTGTGATTTAGTTATTGCCAACACCTGTTAGGTGCCACAGGTAAGTTGCAGGGGCTGTTAATTACACAAATTAGAGAAGCATCACATGATTTTTCAAACAGTGCCAATACTTTTGTCCACCCCTTTTTTATGTTTCGTGTGGAATTATATCCAATTTGGCTTTATGATTTATTTATTTTTTCTCATTGAAGACAAATTAAATGAAGATAATAATACTAAATAATTTGTGATAATCAGTTTCTTTTTGAAAATGATTGCAATCTGACAGAATTGCAGGGGTGCCAATACTTTTGGCCAGCACTGTACACCCGGGTACCTTATGGATGACATCTTCTCTGGAGTTGTTCACATAAGATTTCATACCCAGAGCTAGCCTCTGCAGACTTACCCACATGGTGCCCATAAAACAAATATATCATTATAATGCAAAAATATAAACCTGTCCCATGCTGCACCAATGAATAAATAATTGCCCCAAACTTTGCTTCCTGTACAAAGTACCTCCTCATGCAGCTCCTCTCTCTCTCTCTATATATATATATAGAATAATATTCTGCCCACACTGCACCTATCTATAATCACCACCGCCAATGTCACTCTGTGATGTACCCCACACACACACTGAGCCTCTCCATGATATCACACGCACTAACTTTATAATATTCCCTCTGTCACAGTGCTCCTCTCCATAATACCCCCCCAAACTGCCCCTATCCATAATATTCCCTTCCGAATGCTCCTTGTCAAACTTATATTGTGCCCCCTTTAACAATCTTTCCACTGATCATTACACATTTAAAGGGAACCTGTCAGCAGAAATGTCCCCTAAAACCTAACAGATTCCCCCTCTGCAGCTCCTGGGCTGCATTCTATAAAGGTCCCTGTTATGATTGTGCCCACTTTCTGACCGAAAAAAAGTGTTTATAAAGTTGTACCTTTTTGGCTTCTGATTCTGTAAATCCGTCACGGGGGCGGGCTGCCTGATGGCCGTTATTCTGCCCCCTGGTCCTGTATGCCGCCCCCATCGCTGATTTCAATACTTCTGGACGCCGCCCACTGCTCCAGCCATCCCCGCGCATGCCCAGTGCCCATCTCTCGGGGATGAGCACTGTGCCCAGCGTCACGTGCACGCAGGGTTAAGATTATGGGCGGTGCTGTGATGTTTATTCCTAAGCAACCGCCCATAATCGCGGGACCGCGCTTTCGGTGTAGTCACTGCTCCGCGCTCTTCCCATCTATTTCCTGCCTCGGGGCAAGATGGGAAGGAGGCGAAGTGAGGTCAGCAGCAGCGCGCTTGCGCAGAAAGAAGCAGGCCGAGGGGGAAAGCGCGGTCCCGCGATTATGGGCGGTTGCTTAGGAATAAACATCACAGCACCGCCCATAATCTTAACCCTGCGTGCACGTCACCAGCGGTGACGCTGGGCACAGTGCTCATCCCCGAGAGATGGGCACTGGGCATGCGCGGGGATGGCTGGAGCAGTGGGCGGCGTCCAGAAGTATTGAAATCAGCGATGGGGGCGGCATACAGGACCAGGGGGCAGAATAACGGCCATCAGGCAACCCGCCCCCGTGACGGATTTACAGAATCAGAAGCCAAAAAGGTACAACTTTATAAACACTTTTTTTCGGTCAGAAAGTGGGCACAATCATAACAGGGACCTTTATAGAATGCAGCCCAGGAGCTGCAGAGGGGGAATCTGTTAGGTTTTAGGGGACATTTCTGCTGACAGGTTCCCTTTAATTGTCGGCTCCTCCACGCAGAAATTACCAGAGCCAGCCATTTCAGATGACTGGCGACAGCAGTGTGATGTCAACTGCATGTCAGGGCTGACAGGCACTCTTCTGCTCTGTGCGCCACAGCCAAAGTCCCAGTGCCACACTATTCAAATGTATTTGTGTGCTTCAGACACAAATATATTAGAATATGGAAAGGAGGTAACGACGTCTCCCGGACACATCCACGGGCCGCAGCAAATCCTCAGTGGGCTTTATGCTGTAAAGGCCTGATCTAGAGGCTCTAACAGACTTTTATATTAATAGGCTCAGTCGAGGCACAGTACCCTGTATTGGTATTGTCTTGAATGTTCCTTCATCAAATCTTAAAGGGGTTGTCTGTTGGGTACAAACAGCTGGCATCTGCCACTGATCAGCTGTTTCCCGCACATGCTGCAAAAACTACAACATTACAGTAGTAGGGAATAGATCATTCAGTCAAAATTTGTACAATAAAGCTGCCACTTAAAGGGAATCTGTCACAACTTTGACTTTTTTAAACTGTTAATATGGGCATATAGGTAATAGGATACTGAAAATAGTCCCACCTGGATGTCTCATAGCAAATGCTTTTTTTGTTGAATCATTTAACAATCCCTTAGTAACATTACAGTTTGCCTGTGACGTGTAGTTCCTGGTCTGACATCCCACACCTGCACAGTAAGAGTTAAAAAGAAGCAAAATAGAGATTAAAACAAGACAGTTATATTTACCAACTCTCATACGGCTGTCACACTGCTTCCGGGTCCGCTTCATAGCACTCATGCATATTCACTGCCTCTCCGTCCGCCCTCTGTGACAGCATCTGTGATTTGTTGCAGTCAGACTGCCGGTGTTTGTGATTGATTGTGGAGTGTAAAAATAAATATTTGGAAAAAATTATGTAGGATCCCTCTGTGAGAGAATACAAGCCATTTTGTTCTTATAGAAACCATCTGTTTTATAACTGATGTCATTGGGCTCAGCTAACACTGATGGGTGGGGAAGTTTTACATTTCTACACAGAGCCCTGCAGCTATTATTGGTGCCACAGAGCCCTGCAGCTATTATTGGTGCATAGTTATTTCTTTGTTTGGGATACTATATAAACTGGTCACATGATGTAATAAAACAGAAACCTTCAGTACACCACAAAGCCTGTGTCCTGTTATGATTTCCCAAGCGCTTGTAAAACAAATCTTATTAATTTGGAATTCCAATGATCTAGAAGGAGTGCATTTTGCTCATACCCCGTATCTGGAAGTAAACTCGGAACTACAGGACAGGGGAAATACTTGGGGATTCTGGCAGTACTCAATCTCAAGCAGCAGCTGCAAAAGCAAACAAGATTTTAGGGTGTAAAATATGAGAGATCAGATACAGTGATCCCAAAGTATTGTTACCCCTCTATAAGTCACTTGTAAGGGCACACCTGGAATATGGGATCCAGTTTTGGACTCCACATTTTAAAGAGGGTATTAAGAAGTTAAAGTCAGTTTAATGGCGGGTAACTAGATCATTGCAAGCAATGGAGGCCTTTCATATTATGAGAGGTTGAAAAAGTTGGATTTGTTTAGTTTAGAAAAAAGACGTCTCAGAGGAGATCTCATTTATATGTATAAATACATGTGTGGTCAATATAAAGGACTGGCACATGACTTATCCCTTCCAAAGACACTACTAAGGACCGGGGGCATACACTGCGAATGGAAGAAAAGCGATTCCGGCAGCTAAATAGGAAAGGGTTCTTTACAGTTAGACCTGTCAGATTGTACAATGCCCTACCACAAGAGGTAGTAATGGCTGACACTATAACAACTTTTAAAAAAAAGGCTAGATGATTTCCTCAGTACACACAACATTGTTGGTTATAAATAATTTAGTAACAAAATACATAATTGGTGGTGGAAGGTTGAACTAGATGGACCGAGATCTTTTTTCAACCTATATAACTATTGATACCCCCCGCAGATAATGCAGATTACTACAGGCTGCAGCCCTCAGCTGTGCATGTTATCTTGACTGTGTATCAAAAAATGCCCATGGTTATTGGGCCTCCCCAGCCTAAAAATAGCAGCCCACAGCCACCCCGGAATTGTCTCATCCATTAGATGCCCCAATTCCAGCGCTTTACCCAGCTCATCCTGATTGTCCTGGCATGGTGGCAATCGGGGTAATATAAGGGGTTAATAACAGCTATGATTTGTCATCAAGTCCACGGTTAGTACTGGGGAGGGATCTGAGACCTCCATTACTAACTGTGTAAGTTAAAAGAAATAAAATACAAAACAGAAAAAAAATCCTTCCTTTATTGAAAAGCAAAAACACAACACCCTCTTTCTCCAATTTATTAACCCCAAAACACACCTACAGGTCCGACGTAATCCACAGACACGACATCCTATGACAATTCCAGTGTAACGCCCATACTGGCCTGTATTTCCTGAGGCCTGCACACACCAAATAGGCCCCCTGGGAATGCCGGTAGGGCATGCACAGGATACACCCCTTTTCTTAAAGGGCCAGTGCGCCCTGATCTGGAAGTGCCACTCAGGTCAGCTGCAAGGTTTCAGGTATTTAAGGCACCTTCCCCTTAAGGGAGTTGCCTTAGCAATGAGTTCCTAACATTCCTAGTTCTCAGGTCCCATTGTGCTGCTGCTGTCTTTTGCTGTGTTCTGCTGCTGATTCGTTTCTGTGTTTCAATGCATAGCCAGTCTACTGCTGCAACCATCCACGCCGGCCGGCTACCATGATACCCGCTGACGCAAGTATCCTCATCGGCCACTGCTACCGCATCCATCCCAGACAAATCCTCAACTTCGCCTGCTGCTGCTGTCGCTACACTCAGAGACTGTATTGTATCCTTGCTACCAACTACCGATATACTGCAGATCCCCTGGAGCTGCTGGTTGTTTACCAGCGTGTGTACCTACTGTCAACCCCCCCCCCCCCCCCCCCGCGTGGCAGTAGTGAAGTCTAGTTCGCTCCTAGGGCAATTGACAGGTACTTTCAGTCCAGTGGACCCACTAATCCGGTTAGCGCCCCGCAAACATAACACCCGGTTCTGCTACATCTGTGGTAACAGTGCGCAGTCACATTACAAAATATGATCGCTCACTACAGCGTCAGAAACACACTGACAGAGCCACAGCTGTGAGCGGTGACATCAGTGAGTTCACCTGACGTTACAGCTGGTGGTTCCCAAGGCACCCCAAATGTGACAAAGTGAACTGACCTGAGGTGAACTCATTGAATTCAGTAACCTCTATGGAGCATTAAGCTATGTGCACATGTTCACTATTTGTTTACAGACATTTCTACACCAAATCTGTAACTCTTGGCAAAAAACACACCAAAACCGCATAAAAAAGGCATGTGTTTTTGGTGTGTTTTGTTTTTTTGCCAGAAGTTGCACATTTGGTGCAGAAATGTCTGCTCCTAAATACTCAATGTACACACATTGCCTAATCTAGTAATCCGGCATGGAGTTCAATGGCTTGCCCTCAGGTGAGGCTTCGAGTTCATTGAATTCACCTCAGGTAATAGCTAGAGTACTGTGGAAACCCCAGCTGTGACCTCAGGTGAAGTCATTGAACTCCATGCCGAATTAGGCTATGTGCACACATTCAGTATTTGGTTACAGACATTTGTGCACCAAATCTGCATCTCCTGGCAAAAAAACACACCAAAACCGAATCAAATACACATGTGGTTTTGGAGCAGAAATGTCTGCAACAAATTTCTGCCCAAAGTCTAAATCTCCTGCAGAATAACATACCAAAACCACGTCAATACAATATCACTTTCTTTATCGCCTCATTGGGGGACACAGAGACCATGGGTTGTATGCTGCTGCCACTAGGAGGCGACACTAAGCAAAAAAAGGAAAACTTCTCCTATGCAGTATACACCCACCAACTGGCAATCATTCCTCAGTTTAAGCTTAGTGTCCATAGGAGGTGGACACACTTGGGGCTGCTCCCAGCCCCTCAGGTTTGTATTTTTTAATCTTTTGCTTTTTCGTTTCAGACACAGCTCGTCGGGCGACAGGGTGTAATCGCTCACCCTGCTCTCCCCCCTAGAGGCTGGTCGCACAGAAGTGGGGTCCGTCCGCCACTTCCGTTGTCTTCCGTGCCTGTCTGGCAGGACCCTACCCCCCTAACACTCTCAAGACTGTTTGGGGGGCATCCGCACAGAGGACAGGCGGATGGTCCTTGCCCCCCTCCCCCTGCACGCTCGCCCTCCACAGCCGGCCTGATCAGGGAGGGGAGACGAAAAATCATTGGAAGATACCCGTCTCCCTATGTCTTTCCCAGGAGGCCAGGATCAAGCCAAGGAGGACTATCAGCCACCGGGACAGGTACCCATCCCTTGTCCCGGGTCATGAGGGGCTCCGTTTTTACAAAAAAAAAAAAAAAGAAAATGTCTCTTTAAATGATTATCCATAGAATTAGCTCTCCTTACCCCGGGTCAGCTCCCCTCCAGGCAGGCAGTACGCTCGGCTCCCCCCCACAGTTCCTTGGCGCTGTCCACGGCCCCCCCTGCGGCCTCAACTCAAAATTTAGTCCCCGGCTTCCCTCCGGCCTAGCTCCCGTCCGGCCACGCCCCCTCCTGGCCAGCCTATCGCGTGAGCCCTCACTTCCAGCAGGCCCGCCCGCTCCAGCAGCCAGTCACAGCAGGCCTCTGCGCGCCCTTTTCCAGCCAACCACGGGCCTCCTCTCTCCCAGACAATCCCTGCAGGTTTGTTTCCCTCACCTGCGCGCCGTTTTTTTCGCGCGCTCTTTTCCTGCTCCTCCTCCGGCCCAGGCACGCAGCAGCAATCACTGTCCTGCGATCTTCCTGTGCGGCAGACACGCTCCACGTGCAGCCACCGACCTCACGTCCCTGCAGCTCCTCGGAGCCCCCACCTCTGCTCCCTCAGCCTGCAAACTGGAACAGGACACAGCGCCTGCACACAGAGACAGCTCACACACAGGACACCAGAATCTGGGTAAGCCCTGCCACTGGGAGGCAGCTCCTTCCCCAGTATCTCATCCACCTGGCATCCTTCTGACTGTTTTCCCTCTCTCTCATTCTCTCCTTCTGTTCCATGTCCAGCACAAGAGCGACCCGCTCTCAGCCACAGGCCATAGTGCTTCACTTCACCTGCACCTCTTGCCTAAAGAAGTTTCCCTCAGGGCAGTCCTCCCCCCATCTGCGTAGCCTGTAGCACCCCTACCATGACTACTACGGAGCCCCCCACCGCCCGTAACGAGGACTCGGCCCCCATGCCTGGGTGGGCCTCAGCTCTCTCTCAGTCCGTGGACAACCTAACATGTCTCAATCCTTAGCCTCGGCCATAGACCGTCTGTCTTCCTCCTCCTCTGGAGTCCCCCCGGCGACCCAGAGCGAGTCTGAGCCCGCAGCGCCTCCAGCCCGGCAGGGCAGAACCCACAAGAGGTCTAGGAAGCGGTCCCTCTCTGGGTCATCCTCCAGCTCCCCTAGCCCTGCTATGGCCGCCAGAGCATCACGCTCGCTGTCTCCTGCCTCTTCTGCGGCAGCCCCAGATTCGGACCAGGACTCTGCTTCTGACTCCGATCTGGACTCTGAGCATATCTCCAAGCTGACCAGTATGATGGACACTCTGGTCATTGCTGTCAATCAGACCCTAGAGGTGAAGGATGTTGATCCGGCTCCTACCAGTCAATCAGTCCCTTTCAAGAGGGCCAAGAAGCTGCCAAGAACCTTTGGCAACCACAGGGAGTTTGAGGATGTTTTCTCCAGACAGTGGGAACATCCCGACAAGCGTTTCCAGAAGCGCAAGCGGGCACAGGTCCTTTATCCCTTTGCACCGGAGCTTCTTCAGAAGTGGTCAGTGGCCCCTTCAGTGGACCCTCCGATTTCCCGACTCTTGTCCAGCACTACCTTGCCACTGTCTGATGGCTCCTCCCTCAAGGATCCCTCGGACCGGACCATAGAATCCTTAGCCAGGTCGGCCTTTGAGGCCTCCAGCTCTGCCATCACCCCAGCCTTTGCAGCCACCTGGGTTTCCAAGGCTGTCTCCGCCTGGGCAAAGCTCCTTCGGCGTGGTATCCTGGCGGACGCTCCCAGACCCGAGTTGGCTGATCTGGCAGATCAGATCGCACATGCCGGAAAATATCTAGTCGCGTCGTCCCTCGACTCTGCTGCTTCCGCCGCCCTGGCAGCCGGCAACATCACTGCAATCCGCAGAGCCCTGTGGCTAAAGGCGTGGAACGCAGACTCAGCATCCAAAAAGTCTCTCAGCAGTCTTCCCTTTTTTGGTGCCAGGCTCTTCGGAGAAAAGCTGGACAAGATCATCTCTGAGGCTACGAGGGGCAAGAGTACCTTCCTCCCCCAACAGAGGATTTCCCGAGCTCCTCCAAAGCTGCGGGCTTTGCCCTTTCGCCCCTTTCGTCAATTTTCTACCAACACCAACACACGTCGGGAGCGATCCCCAGCACGACAGGAGAGACGGAAGCCCTCCTTTAAGGCAACACCTCACTGGCGTTCACGTGGCCAGCAGCCCAAGCCATCCAGCTCCAGATCCAACAGATTCTCCTCCGCATGACTGGGCCCCCGTCCCCGGATCCTCATCCAGGGTCGGCGGTCGTCTCCGCATGTTCAGAAGCACGTGGCTTTCCGTGATAGACGACGCCTGGGTTCGAGACATCGTCTCTCACGGATACAAGATAAAGTTTTCTTCGCTCCCAGGCTCACGCTTCGTCAGGTCTAAACCCCCCAAGGATCCCTCCCTCATCAAAGGCTTCTTCGCAGCCATCCAGTCCATGCGAGACTCCGGGGTCATCATCCCCGTCCCCCCTCAAGACAGATTCCGGGGTTTTTATTCACACCTCTTCGTGGTACCGAAAAAGAATGGCACTGTCCGCCCCATTCTGAATCTCAAGTGCCTCAACAGGCGGGTCCGTCTCCGGCGTTTCCGCATGGAGTCTCTGCGCTCAGTGATAGCGTCCATGGAACCCGGGGAGTTCCTTTGCTCGGTGGACATCCAGGACGCCTATCTCCACATCCCAATCTTTCCAGCTCATCAGAGATTCTTACGCTTCGTGGTTCAGGAGCAACACTTTCAGTTCACTGCTCTCCCATTCGGGCTCTCGACAGCTCCCAGAGTCTTCACCAAGGTGATGGCTACTGTCATGGCTATTCTTCGGACCCGGGGAATTCTAGCCATCCCGTACCTGGATGACATTTTGATCAAGGCTCCCTCGGCATCGGAGTGCCGCGACAGTCTCAACATCACTCTGGATACTCTAACCCATCTCGGCTGGTTGATTAACAGACTAAAGTCATCTCTGATCCCGTCTCAACGCATCTCGTGCCTCGGCATGATCTTCGACACCACGCAGGCGAGGGTTCTTCTGCCCAAGGACAAGCTCTCAGCTATCCTCAAGGGGATTTTTAAGCTCCAACGCGCACCCCGTTGCTCCCTTCGGTAGTGCATGAGCACTCTCGGGAAGATGGTGGCGTCAATGGAAGCGGTACCCTACAGTCAATTCCATACTTCAGGGTCTCCTTCAGGGTCTCCTTCTAGCGGCATGGGACAAGTCTCTTCACTCCCTGGATCGGCCGATTGCGATCCCTCCTCGAGTCAGACAGTCATTGGAATGGTGGAAACGCTCTCCCCTCACCCTCCAAGGGAGATCATTTCTTCCCCTTCGATGGAAGGTCATCACGAAAGACGCCAGCCTGCTAGGATGGGGAGCCACATTCCAGGACCTCACAGTGCAGGGTCGCTGGACCGAGCCGGAAACCAAGCTTCCCATCAACATCTTGGAACTCAGGTCAGTTCGCCTAGCTCTCTTTCACTGGAAGGCTCTGCTTCGCGGACACCCAGTTCGAGTGCAGTCCGACAATGCAACCACTGTGGCCTACATAAACCATCAGGGCGGAACACGCAGCCGAGCGGCGATGAGAGAGGTATCTCAAATCCTCGACTGGGCCGAACAGAACATCCCAGCAATTTCGGCGGTCCACATCCCGGGCGTGGACAATTGGGCCGCCGACTTCCTCAGCCGAGAAGGCCTCGACGCGGGAGAGTGGTCCCTCAATCCCAGAATCTTCCAACAGATCTGTTCCAGGTGGGGGACCCCCGACGTGGATCTCCTGGCCTCCAGGTGGAATCACAAGGTGACCCAGTTCGTCTTCAGAGCAAGAGACCCACTGGCGCTCGCAACGGACACCCTAGCGATCCCCTGGTCGCAGTTCTCTCTCCCGTACCGCTTTCCTCCGCTTCCGCTTATTCCCAAGCTAGTCAAGAAGATCAAGGCGGAAGGAGTTCCGGTGATTCTCGTGGCCCCAGATTGGCCCCGTCGACCGTGGTACGCAGAGCTCGTGCACCTTCTCGCCGACGTTCCGTGGAGACTTCCAGACGTCCAGGACCTTCTCACTCAGGGGCCTTTTCTTCACCAGAATTCACAGTCGCTCAATTTAACGGCATGGCTGTTGAAGCCGCTGTATTAACTTCCTCGGGACTCTCAGAAAGGGTCGTCCAGACAATGATCAAAGCACGGAAGCCTGCCTCTTCCCGCATCTACCACCGTACGTGGAAGGCCTACTTCCGCTGGTTGCGAAGCTAACCAGGTCACAGCCATGACCTTCTCCTTGCCAGTTCTGTTGTCCTTCCTGCAGTCTGGTCTGGACGCTGGGCTAGCACTCAGCTCTCTCAAAGGGCAGGTGTCTGCTCTTTCCATTCTCTTTCAGAGGAGGATTGCCTCTCGCTCTCAGGTTCGCACATTCATTCAGGGGGCTGCGCACTCGGTACCCCCCCGTTCAGCCTCCGGTGGAACCCTTGGACCTCAACCTGGTTCTGTCTGTTCTACAGCATTCCCCCTTCGAACCTATGCAAGAGGTGTCTCTATCGTTCCTCTCTTGGAAGGTAGCCTTCTTAGTTGCCATCACGTCAATCAGGCGAGTATCTGAACTAGCGGCGCTTTCTTGCCGCTCTCCATATATTGTTTTCCACCAAGATAAGGTAGTCCTCCGTCCGGTACCGTCCTTTCTGCCCAAGGTGGTCTCCTCTTTCCATCTTAACGAGGACATTGTTCTGCCTTCCTTTTGCCCGAAACCGTCGCACCCTCGCGAGGTTCTTCTCCACAAGCTGGACTTGGTCAGAGCTCTCCGCCTGTACATTTCCAGGACGTCTCAATTCAGACAGTCGGATTCCCTCTTTGTGCTCCCGTCCGGCCTGCGCAGAGGCCTACCTGCCTCCAAGTCCTCCATTGCGCGATGGATTCGCTCTGCCGTACTGGAAGCCTACCGGGTAAGAGGGAGAACGCGCCCACTCAGGATTACGGCCCACTCCACCAGGGCGGTGGGAGCTTCGTGGGCGGTCCGTCACCACGCTCCAGCGTCGCAGCTTTGTAAAGCGGCCACCTGGTCTTCGCTCCACACTTTCACGAAGTTCTACAGGGTCCACACCTTTACATCCTCCGATGCGAGCCTCGGTAGACGTGTTCTGCAGGCTGCAGTGGACCGAGGCCAGCCCTGAGAGTAACATTAGACCCACCCGTGGGACTGCTTTAGGACGTCCCATGGTCTCTGTGTCCCCCAATGAGGCGATAAAGAAAAGTAGATTTTGGGTACTCACCGTAAAATCTCTTTCTTGGAGCCTTCATTGGGGGACACAGCACCCGCCCTTGTGTTGGACATATGTTACTGTTGAATGTTACTGTTGAATGTTGAGTTAATGTTCACTTCTGTAAGATTGTTCGTTCTTCCTTGTTATCTCCTATTGCTTTCTCACTAAACTGAGGAATGATTGCCAGTTGGTGGGTGTATACTGCATAGGAGGAGTTTTCCTTTTTTTGCTTAGTGTCGCCTCCTAGTGGCAGCAGCATACAACCCATGGTCTCTGTGTCCCCCAATGAAGGCTCCAAGAAAGAGATTTTACGGTGAGTACCCAAAATCTACTTTTTTTTGTGCGTTTTATTGCCAGGAGATGCAGATTTGGTGCAGATATTTGTTGCAGAAATCTGCATCTCCTGGCAGAATAAACGCTTCAAAACCGCATTGAATATTGATGTGTTTTTCTGCCAGGAGATCCAGATGTGGAGCGGAAATTTGTTGCAGAAATCTGCACCAAAACTGCCTCTCCTGGAAGTAAACTGCATCATATTTTTTGGTGTCTTTTTCTGGTAGTAAATGCAGATTTTCTGCAAACAAATACTCAACATGCCCACATGGCCTAAGCCAGTAATCTGACATTTGAGTTCACCTCAGGTGAGTTCATATGGTATACCTGAAGTGGGTTCATTGAGATTACCTGAGGTCACAGATTATTTCATAGATGTAACCACTCACAGCTGCAGCTTGATCAGTTTGTCCCCGAGGTCACAGTGAGCGGTCATGTTTTCTAATGTGACAGCGCACGCACTGAAACCTCAGATGTAGTAGATCCGGAATCGTTGTGGGACCTCATGTGGATTACGTTGGACCTGCAAGGGTGGTTTGGGCGTTAATAACTTGGATAAAGAATGTGTTTTTGTTTTTTTTAAATAAAAGGATTTTTCTCTGTGTTTTGTGTTTATTTATTTTGACTTACGGGGCCCATTACTACCATCAAGCTTGATGACAGCTATGATTTTTTGACAAATTACAGCTATCATTAACCCCTTATATTACCCTGACTGCCACTGCACCAGGGCAATCGGGATGAGCAGGGTAAACTGCCGGAATTCTCACATCTAATGGATGTAACAATTCCGGGATAGCTACAGGCTGATACTTTTAGGCTGGGGAGTTCCCAATAACCACATGCCTCCCCAACCTGAGAATACTAGCCCCCAGTTGTCTGCTTCATCTTGGTTGGGTATTAAAATTTTGGGGGACCCCACGCCATTTCTTTATTTTTTTTAAATAAATTTAAAGAAAGACGGATAGGGTCCCTCATATTTTGATACCCAGCCAAAATAATGTGCACAGCAGGGGACTGCAGCCTGGCGCCGTCTGCTTTAGCTGCCCTGGGTATCAATATGTGGGGGACCCTACATCATTTTTTCCAATTATTTATTTTTACACTTTACAACCAGTCACAAAAGCCAACAGTGTGACTGCAACCAATCGCAACCAATAACAGATGCTGTCACAGTAGGTGGACAGGTGAAGCAGTGAATATGCATGAGCGCTAATGAGCTGACGCGGAAGCAGTGTGTCAGCTATGTGGGAGACTTGGCAAGTATAACTGTCCTATTCTAATCTCTATTTTGCTTCCTTTTAACTGTTAGTGGCAGGTGTGGAATTTCAGAGCAGAAAGTACACGTCACAGGGAAACTGTGATGCAGAGGCAGGGCTATCTTCTGGGCAGCATACACCCCATAGCCTGGAAGAACTCATTAACATAAAAGAGGCTATTTCAACAACAAGGCATCTGCTATGAGGCATACAGATTGATCTTTTAATCTGTTAAAAATAGTCCTAAGTGGTGACCGATTCCCTCTAAGGACCTACGTTTACTGCCCTACACGCAGTAGAGGAGTCTTGCTATGGAGAGCTGCAGGAGGTTTAATTCAGCAAGAAACTAAAAAAGTTACAGAACCTCAACTTTGGGAATGTGTTGCTGTTAAACTTAATATGGAATAATTACAAAGGTGTAAATGAAGCCCTAATAATGTGGCCATTTGTCAAGACAGACATACTAGATAACTTACATAGTACAATAAATATTAAAGTTTTTATTACGTCTTCATGTAAAAATACATATTTACATAAATAAGACTACAAAAGCAGTCAATGAACAAAACCTGGGTAGAGGTGCCAAATTATTAGGAAGTGTGCCAGCTCACAGTCATACTGATCTCTGAAGATTTGTCCTGAAATGGTTCTGAAGACCCTGAGCTGAGATCTGCGAGCACGATGGGGTCTATGGACACATGCTAGTCCCCACAGCAGCAGCAGGTCTATGGCTGCATTACTGGTATTGCTTTTGAACATTAAATAAATGGTAAAGTGCTCTGTCCACTGTATTAGTACAGTGCATCTAAGGGCATGTCATTAATATGCCTCAGGTGTATATAGTCCAAGCAGAATGTGAACAGTGTCTTAAAATAGAAAACTGCACTCAGAAAAAGTTTTGGAATTTTTGTCCCCACCTTTCAAAGTATGTGAGACCTCCATACACAGTACACCACAATTTTCAGAAGCAGCTGTTAATTTGTATTGTATTGATTTGTATTGTGGCATCGTGACTCAATATGGCAGATGATATCAGAGTCAGAAGGATCCAGGCTGAAGGACTTCCAGGAGCTAATCCTTTTATCCTGTGTGTAGAGAAGTGCCATCGGGGGGGGGGGGGGTAGTCCGGCAGCGGCTCTCAGAGGACCCAGGATGAGCTGAACGTTCCTGTGTCTCTGGAGATGGTGGTCAGCGGATCGCAGCTGTGTGTGTAGGTCTTAAGCTGTGCTAGTAAAAAAAAATGGCTTCATCCAAAGCAGAAATTGAGGTGTGAAATTCTTTCTTGCATAGATAATTTTACATGCTGCTAATTGAAGAAGTGACTATAAGGGAGCGAATACAGTCATCTATTGATAATCACTCTCAATGGCCGTCCAGCTTCACAAATATACGTTTTGTTTTTCCTTTCAGGACTGTATAAATAAGTGATCACATCCATTCTTAATCCGGTTATCAGCTGGGGGGTCAGATAATATGGATCCAAGGAACCATTAGTTGTGACTGACTGTGATGTAGAGGTTTGGCATCTTTTGCATTACTTATTCTCCATGTTAGTCTGACACTGTCCTCATCGGCTGAACGGCTAAAGGCCATGTCTGCTTCTTGTAAGAGGTCCTCCTCGACTATGAAATTTCATCATTAAATGCAGTGGGGTACCTGAACACAAAGCAGGAAAAAAACAAGACACTTGTGTTACATTTATATATTTATTTAGTTGAATGTGCATTAATTTAAAATATGCATCCAGAAATAAGCCCTAGTTGTGGATCTAATGTGTTTAAGCAGCTGAAAAAGGACTCTTCGTCAAAGAAAGCAGACACCCCCCCACCCCAAGGGAAAAAAAAAAAAAAAACAAACACTCACTAGACCCCAAACAATTACAGTTAGCAAGTGCTGATGGTGCATGAGCTCTCACGAAGAGATCTGCATCGCTGTCAGGTCCCTCGCCATTCCAGCTGCATTGCACTGGCGCTCTCACAAACAGATTGGGTACCAGTCGCTTTCCACGCGAGAGATACTGCTTCCAGACACCAGTGGGAGCTGACAGCGACGCAGATTTGTATGTGAGAGCCCATTCACTTGCCATTACCATTGTTTGTGGTCTGGTAAGTGAGATTCTTTTAGGGGGCGTCTGCTTTCTTTTGGGGGTAAACTTAGCAGTACGCAGAGAATAAGGCTCTGTGCGCACTGGGAAATGAAATTTCCTTGAGAAAATTCCGCATGCTCTCAAAGATTACCGCACCCGCGGTAAAAAACTGCGGGAAACCGCACCCGAAAACCGCATGCGGTTTGCCGCGGTATTATTCGCGGTATTGCCGCGGTTTTGCCGCGTGCGGGTTGGGATGTGCTTTATTGCATTCAATGCAATAAAGCACATTGAAGAAAAAAAAAAAAATACATTTAATTCTGATAGTAGATAGACAGAAGAATAGATAGAGGGATAGATAGACAGGCAGATAGATAGAGGGATAGATAGAGGACAGATCGCTGCATTTCCCACGGTCGGCAGTGAGTTCACATTACCGGCCGTGGGAAATGACCGGTAATTACCTCTGCTGTCTGCTGCTTTCATTCAGCGCTGTGTCTGTGTCAGTCGCGGCTGGATGGAAGCAGCGCAGGAAGTCGGAGCTGTGGATTACGCCGGAGCTTTGTTTGGGGGGGTTAATAAAATGGTGAACGAGGCTTGTTGGTTTTATTTAAAATAAAGGATTTTTCGGTGTCTGTGTTTTTTTCACTTTACTTACGGGTTGATCATGTCAGCTGTCACATAGACACTGCCATGATCAAGCCTGGAGTTAATGGCGGTGGTCCCCCACCACCATTAACCCCTTGTATTACCTTGCCACCACTGCTACACGGTGGCAAGAAGAGCCGAGGACACTCCGGTAGTGCCGCATATTGCATGCGACAGTGCCGGGGCAGCTGCGGCTGATATTCTCGGCTGCGGGAGGGGGAGTGAGGCGGGGGACATTAACCCTGCCCCTCTCCCTCCCCAGCCTGAGAATACTGGGCCGCCGCTGTGTGCTTACCTCGGCTGGAAGGTAAATATGCAGCGGAGCCCACGTTCTTTTTTTTCTATATTTCCGTTTTCTTTCCATGTGTGTTCTATGTCTCTGTGTCTATGTGTCTGTGTCTGTGATGTGTGTTTGTCTGTGATGTGTTTGTGTTTACTCTCTGCACGGCTTCCTCTTCCTGTAATGACATCACTTCCCTGCAAAACCGCAGACAAGCGATGTACACATGCACTTGTTTTTGCTGCGGGATTCCCGCAGCAAAACATGCAGCTGTCAAATTCCGCCCAGTGCGCACAGGATTTTTTTTCTCCATAGGATTTGCTGGTGATTCACTGCAGAGATGTTATGAACATTTTCTGCAGCGAAACATGCAGCAAATCCGCGGCAAAATCCGGTAAGTGCGCACATAGCCTAATACATTTAAGCAGGTAATTTAAACCTATGTAAATATGGCATGTACCCACCACTATAGGATGATTCTTCACCATGAGAATAGTAGATCAGATAACAAAATGTGCATCTGAACCAGTGATAGTAGAACATCAACATTCTGTATTAATCCTATGTGATCACATGATTGTATTTGAATAAATGTTGATTTTTTTTTGTTTAACAATAAATGTGGATTGTTGTCTTATTTTCAGAGAAACATGGTAATGGACATACCACTTTCCAATTAGGATGTGGAAAGTCAGTACATTTTCACCCCTGGATCGTGAATACCCTGCTAGTAGAGAGTTGAGCACTATCCCAGTTTTATGGCAGCTCGATTAACTCTTTACATAGCACGGTGAATAGCGACAGCAGCATGTAAGGGATATGACAATGGGAGACCATTCCCTCTGTCATGCCATCAGCTCCCCGTATAATAATTGGACTTTTTTTTTTAATATGCTCAAGTGAACTTAGACAAACACTGACAGGCCTATCTGTGCATCTAGGGATCACATGCTCAAGTCTGCACGACGGACTAAAATATTGGGGAAACAAATTATTTACCGTAAGTATTTAAGAAATGTTTTTTAAAGCAGACATTTGCAATCACTGCATCTGTAACAATCAGTCATAAAAATACACAATTCTTTATCCTAAATGGAGAGTGACGCAAATTACTAGGATAGAATTGTGAGTGTTTTTCTTCATTTCACCTCACATTTATGATAAAAAAAAAACACAAAACAAAAAAATAGTTGTATATAATGCAAAATGATGGCAATAAAAATTACACCTTGTTACTCAAATGAGGCCCTTATAAAGCTCTGTACGCAGAAAAATGAAAATTAGGGCTGTCGTAATGCAATAAATCATTTAAAAAGCACATTTCTTGTGCAAAGGTAGTATCAGTGTAATCGTATTGATCCATACTATAAAACTATATAATGGTCATGCATGGTGAATGCAAATAAAAAAAAGAAAAAAAGCCAGAACTGCAGTTTTTTGTTTATCCCTTATACAAATAAAATTGAATAAAAAGTGATGAGAAGTTGTAAACTTTGATTTTGTCATAAATCACCTTAGAAGATTGATTGTTCAGGAAAGAATAAAAGGGGCAGGAGACCAGAGCTGGCATACAGTATAGTGAGCCTGCTGGATTTACCACAGGAAAATAAAAGCATCTGCAGCTTTCTATGCAACAGATAGATATGCAGGTGAAGCAATTTTTGAATTAGTCTCAATTAAGGGAATCTGTCACCAGGTTTTTTCCACCTAATCTGAGAGCAGTGTAATGTAGAGACAGAGATCCTGATTCTAGCAACTTACTGGGCTGCTTCGTGAAGTTTTGACAAAATCACTGTTTTATCAGTGGGACTTTATCACTCAAAGACTAGTAACCTTCTGTCATGTAGTTCTCCATATTGATGAGCTCGTTATAACTCTGCCCCCAGCACCGATTTGTATCTTTCTGTGTACACCATACAGTGCCTACAAATAGTATTCAACCCCCTGCAGATTTAGCAGGTTTACACATTCGGAATTAACTTGGCATTGTGACATTTGGACTGTAGATCAGCCTGGAAGTGTGAAATGCACTGCAGCAAAAAAGAATGTTATTTCTTTTTTTATTTTTTTTTTTAAATTGTGAAAAGTTTATTCAGAGTGTCATTTATTATTCAACCCCTCAAACCACCAGAATTCTGTTTGGTTCCCCTAAAGTATTAAGAAGTATTTCAGGCACAAAGAACAATGAGCTTCACATGTTTGGATTAATTATCTCTTTTTCCAGCCTTTTCTGACTAATTAAGACCCTCCCCAAACTTGTGAACAGCACTCATACATGGTCAACATGGGAAAGACAAAGGAGCATTCCAAGGCCATCAGAGACAAGATCGTGGAGGGTCACAAGGCTGGCAAGGGGTACAAAACCATTTCCAAGGAGTTGGGCCTACCTGTCTCCACTGTTGGGAGCATCATCCGGAAGTGGAAGGCTTATGGAACTACTGTTAGCCTTCCACGGCCTGGACAGCCTTTGAAAGTTTCCACCCGTGCCGAGGCCAGGCTTGTCCGAAGAGTCAAGGCTAACCCAAGGACAGCAAGGAAGGAGGTCCGGGAAGATCTCATGGCAGTGGGGACATTGGTTTCAGTCAATACCATAAGTAACGTACTCCACCGCAATGGTCTCCGTTCCAGACGAGCCCGTAAGGTTCCTTTACTTTCAAAGCGTCATGTCAAGGCTCGTCTACAGTTTGCTCATGATCACGTGGAGGACTCTGAGACAGACTGGTTCAAGGTTCTCTGGTCTGATGAGACCAAGATCGAGATCTTTGGTGCCAACCACACACGTGACGTTTGGAGACTGGATGGCACTGCATACGACCCCAAGAATACCATCCCTACAGTCAAGCATGGTGGTGGCAGCATCATGCTGTGGGGCTGTTTCTCAGCCAAGGGGCCTGGCCATCTGGTCCGCATCCATGGGAAGATGGATAGCACGGCCTACCTGGAGATTTTGGCCAAGAACCTCCGCTCCTCCATCAAGGATCTTAAGATGGGTCGTCATTTCATCTTCCAACAAGACAACGACCAAAAGCACACAGCCAAGAAAACCAAGGCCTGGTTCAAGAGGGGAAAAATCAAGGTGTTGCAGTGGCCTAGTCAGTCTCCTGACCTTAACCCAATTGAAAACTTGCGGAAGGAGCTCAAGATTAAAGTCCACATGAGACACCCAAAGAACCTAGATAACTTGGAGAAGATCTGCATGGAGGAGTGGGCCAAGATAACTCCAGAGACCTGTGCCGGCCTGATCAGGTCTTACAAAAGACGATTATTAGCTGTAATTGCAAACAAGGGTTATTCCACAAAATATTAAACCTAGGGGTTGAATAATAATTGACCCACACTTTTATGTTGAAAATTTATTAAAATTTAACTGAGCAACATAACTTGTTGGTTTGTAAGATTTATGCATCTGTTAATAAATCCTGCTCTTGTTTGAAGTTTGCAGGCTCTAACTTATTTGCATCTTATCAAACCTGCTAAATCTGCAGGGGGTTGAATACTACTTGTAGGCACTGTACTTCTATACAGGGCTCAGCATTCAGAGATCTGCTAGATCTGCAGCAGTAAAAATAAAGGCCACATGCTGAAACGCATGTCGGGACCTGGTGCCAGCACCAGCGGGAGGAAATGCCATTAGGTATTATACTCATTATGTTTTGACATTGTCTTTTTCACCTTACCTGCATGCACTGATTGGGCCTTATTTTATTGGCATTTATTTTTATTTGGGTTTATACTTATTTTTTACATATGTGTTTTCACATGAAAATGTCTTTGCATCTAGTCACTGGACTTTGTGATATATATCAGATATATGTGCATTCAGTTCATTTATCTCCCCGTACGGTGCTGCTTTCTTCTATTCACTATTGCACCTTGTATTTTAACTAGATTTCAATAAAATTGATATTTTATTAATATTTTGATATATATTGTGTATACATAGCCTGAGCAAACTGGACCCTCTTTCTTTTTTTCTTCAACTTTTTATTTTGAAAAGATTTTTTCAACATATTTTACAACCAAAAATTAAGACAAATACACAGGTATCAGAAACAATTCTCAGGTATGCAGTCAAATACAATGCAAAAAGGGCATATCAGAAGGAAAATGGAAAGTAAACAGTTTCTTATCACAGATAAGAGTAAGAGAAGAAAGAGGTCAGGGCCCAACCCGGAGGACTCGATAGTAAATTCTCAGATCCCATTAATATATAGCGCAAAAACATCTAATATAATAGAGACCTTCGCTATCCTATATCTGGTATGAGTCCGCAAAAGTGTCCCACAAAGACCAAGTCGTTATAAACCCATCCATTGTGTTATGAAGCTGGGCCGTTAATCTTTCCATATTTCTAACATCTGTTATCCGAGCATACAGATCTGAGACAGACGGAGGCGCCACTCTTTTCCAGAACAATAAAACTAAGCACTTGGCAGCTGTGAGGATATGAAGCAGCAATTTTATCTCTGGTTTACTTAGAAACGATGGGAGGGCATTCAACAGGTAGACCACCGGGTCCCTGCTTATATTTTTACCAACCAATCTATCAGGGTTTCCACCTCCCCCCAGAAACCTTCTATGGCTGGGCATGTCCAAAATATATGATATAAGGATGCCCCGCTGAGCCCACATCTCCAACAGACATCTGGGCAAGCACGGTTAAACTTATGCAATAGCTCCGGGGTATGGTACCATGTCATAAGGACTTTAACTTGGTTTTCCTTATAGAGAGTACTAATTGAGGACCTGAATGTCCTCGCCCAAATGACCGACCAGAGTGCCTCTGACGGCGGTCTCCCCACCCAGCCCTCCCATCTCCTCATATATGTATGTTTCACTATGTCCGAGGGATTCCCCGCCACCAGTATTGCATAAATGGCTGAGATTAGTCCCCTGGTCGAGGACCGGCCTGAGCAGAGAGTCTCAAATGCCGAGGGGCGGCCTACCTCCCTCTCTCCCATAACATCCGCATAGAAGTGTGATATCTGTTGATACGAGAAATATAGATGGAAAGGTAGCTTATATTGGTGTCGCAAGTCCGAAAATGGCTTGAGTTTTAATGTGGTTGGATTAACTATATCCCGAAAGCAATAGAGACCTGCTTCTGCCCACCGCCCGACCACTTCTGGGTTCATGCCTGAAGTTAGATGTGGGGTGAACAGGAAGGGGGTCAACAGGGAAGACTGTGATGCCAACTGGAACTTCATCCTACACTGTCGCCATAAGTCTCTTGTGAATGCCATTGGGCCCAGGAGATCTCTAGACAGGGTTTCGACAGGTCGACCCCAGATTAGAGAGCTTGGATGAAAAGGAGCCATCCAAAGCTTCTCTATTTCTGTCCATTTATTGAATGCTGGTAAGGTCGTCCAGAAGGCCAGGCAACGTATGTGTGAAGCGTAGTAATAAAGTGTAATATTCGGGCAGGACAAGCCTCCCTTAGTGCGTGGTGCACATAGGACCGAATCTGGAATTCGATGTCTTCCCGAGTGCCAAATAAAACGCAAGAGCGATGATTGAACCTTTTTTAGCACCCCTAGGGGTACTCGTACTGGGAGAGTTTCAAACAAGTACAGGAATTTAGGAATGATTGACATTTTAATTGTGGCAATTTTACCTAGAAAAGAGATCTGCAGGGAAGACCATTTCTTTAGACTATTTTCAACTTCTCGTATCAAGGGTGGGAAATTTGCCTGATATATTGTCTTATAGTTAGAAGTTATCTTGACTCCGAGATATCGCAGAGAATCCGTGCGCCAAGAGTACTTAAAATTTTGTTTGAGGGACTGTAACTTAGCCTCCGGAATGTTGAGAGGTAAGGCCTCAGTTTTGTCCGAGTTAAGTTTATATCCCGAGAGCCTAGCATATTGGGCTATTACCGTGTGGAGATTTGGTAGGGAGATCACAGGGTTGGTCAGAGACAGCAGGACGTCATCCGCAAATAAGGCTATTTTGAAGGATTTCTCCCGCACTTTGATCCCCATAATATCTGGGTTATGTCTGATATGCGCCGGCAGTGGCTCAATGCCAAGAACGTAAAGCAGGGGGAACAACGGGCATCCCTGCCTGGTTCCGTTTCTGATAGGGAGGGGCCCTGAATGTGCATTGGGGAGGCGGATTGTTGCCGCAGGGGAAGAATATAATCCCCTGAGCGCCAAGACAAATGGCCCCGACAGGCCAAAATGGTCCAAAACAGAGAACATGAAGGACCAGTCCAGCCTGTCGAAAGCCTTCTCCGCATCTAGCCCCACAAGAAGTGCTTCAATTCCCCCCCTATTTACCACGTCCACCAAATTTAAAATCCTTCGAGTGTTGTCTCCTGCCTGGCGATAACGGACAAAACCTACCTGATCCTTATGGATCAGATGTGGGAGCCAATTGTTTAAGCGGTCAGCCAGTAGTTTAGTGAATATCTTAAGATCCGAGTTTAGAAGGCTAATAGGACGGTAGCTCGCACACTACAAAGGGTCTTTTCCTGCTTTAGGAATAACAGTTATATATGAGTGTAGGAATGTGTTTGGAATGGCGTCACCCTCCATGAAAAGGTTGAAAAGGTGTGTTAGATGGGTGGACAGCTCCCCCTCAAAGGTCTTATAATATAGATAGGTAAACCCGTCAGGGCCCGGGGCTTTGTGGCCTGGTAAGTCCTTAATGATTTGATGAATTTCCTCTGGCTCCACCTTTCGATTAAGGTCCTCCAATGCCTCCTGAGACAGTTTTGGGAGGTGACAGTCAGTCAAATAGTCATTTAATATTTTTGTTCTATTCGGATGCGTCATTGGTAACCACGGGGGGATAGAATACAACGACGTATAGTATGTGTGGAAAGGTTGAGCTATTTTCGTGGGGTCACAGTGAGGGGTGCCTGCAGTATCTTTTATTGCGCATGGGGCACTAGTTATCGCTTGGTCTCCAAGCTTTCTAGCTAGCATCGTATGGGGCTTATTACCGTATTCATAGTATTTCTGGCGGGAGTAACGCAGGAGTCTTTCTATGTTTCCATGTGAGATCTCTTTTAGTTTAGTTCTCAAGTCTATCACTTTTTTCAGGCGAGTTTTAGTGGGGTGAGTTTGAAGCTGATTCTCTGCTGTGCGGAGGTCCCTTTCGCACTGACGGTAACGCTGTTGTGAATCCTTTTTGAGTTTAGAAGGCAGGGCTATGCATTCCCCTCTAACTACTGCTTTGTGGGCCTCCCAGATCAATGGGAAAAATGGGAGGGACTGAGAATTCTCTGTAAAGTAGTTCTGTATGACCTTACGAAGAGATTCTCGAGAGGTGTTGTTGGTGAGTAAGGATTCGTTCAGTCTCCAGTGGGTGAGTTTCAGGAGGGGGGTTGTCAGATTAAGAGATATCAACACAGGGGCGTGGTCCGACCAAGTGATATTGCCAATTTGTGCATGTTGGAGTGCTCTAAGTGTAAGGATATTGCCCAAAAAGTAATCAATTCGGCTATGCGATTTATGGGGATGTGAGAAGAAGGTGTATTGTCTTGCCGTCGGGTTATCGTTTCTCCAAAGATCAAATAATTGATGTTTGCGGATCAATTTGCGGAACCCAGGGGATAGATGTGGTGGTCTATGTGAGCCTGCCGGATGTGAAGGTGCAAGCATTCTATCAGCCTTGTCTGAAAATACCGTATTAAAGTCTCCTCCTATGATGTGGATGGTCCCACGGTCCCTCGGGAGGCGTGACAACGTTGAAGAAATAAATCTAAGCTGGTTAGAGTTTGGTGCATACAGGTTACACAAAATTAGTGGTATTCCATTTAGAGTACCTTGGACGATCAAAAAACGACCTGAGGGATCTGCTTCCCACTTACTCACTTGGAGTGGGCAGGTGCGAGAGATCAGTATTGCCACCCCTGCCTTCTTCTTTGTGGTTGTGGCTGAGAAGGATTGGGGAAACCAATGGCGGGCAAAGTTAAAGGAACTTTTCTCTGTGAAGTGCGTCTCCTGCAGAAACACCACCTCCGCCTTTGATTTTCGCATCTCTTGGAGGACCAGCCTCCTCTTTACATCAGAATTCAGCCCCTTAACATTAAGGCTCATTAACCTAGCCATCCCAAAATCTCAGCATTCTCTAATGTAAAGGCTAATGCCCGGTACCTCCACTTGGTGTGTGTAAGAAATGTACTCCAAAAACCCCTCTGCATTTGGCGAGGCGCATACCTGTAAGTAGAAGATAGACATAGAAAAACAGAAAAAAACATAACTATGTTCGACCGAAAAAATAGAAACTTTTCAGTTATGAGATAGGTGTATGGTAAACGACACCACTCGTCCACTATCCCAGTATCAGAGCCGACTTGCATTCACTCTAAATAGAAACTGACACACCAAGTACAACCTGCACTGTAAACCAACGTGCGACTCTACTAGTCAAACTCTGTTAGTGGGTGAGTGGTGAAACTCCACAGAACAGACCCTCGGGCCCTCGCCCTCCCCCAGGATTCCGGAATGGGGAGACATTCCCCCCCCCCCCCAAAAGTAAGGCAAAAGGTCACGGAAAAAACAATAAAAATGGGCCCATCAACCCCAATTGAAGACTATGAGTAGCCATAAATGTGTAGGAGGGCACTGTCAAGTAGGGCCCTTTTCTCTTGAACTCCTAGGTCGCCGTTTGCGGGGTGAAGTAGTTGGTTGCCACGTCGGAGGAAGCGGCGGCATCTGTTGAGGCAGAGTCCAGTCTGGTAAGTCTGGAACAGGGAGATCAAAAACCCGACAAAAAGGCTCCAGGTCTGCAGGGGCCCGGAGGGTGGCCGACGCCTCTCCGCGCCGTGCAGTGAGGCTAAACGGGAACCCCCATCTATAAAGAACCTTATGGGCCTGCAAGGATGACAGTAGAGGGCGGAGAGCCTTCTGTTGTTGTAATGTTATCCACGATAGATCTTGAAAAAGCTGGATCTTGGTGCCCTGGTACATCACTTGTTTTGGCGGTCGGGCTTTGAGCATTATTTCTTCTTTAAGTTGAAAGTCAATGATGTGACATATGTCTCTTGGGTTCCCCTTTAGATTTTTGGGGCGGAGAGCTCTATGCGCTCTGTCCATGGGTATTGGGTTATCTGGGGGCCGCTGGAGGAGCGAATTAAATATGGTTTGCAAGATTGTGGTGACGTCTTCCTTTGATTGGACCTCAGGCATGCCCCTGACCCGTATGTTATGTCGCCTGCCTCTGTTATCCAGATCTTCAACATGGCGCTGTAACTCTCTTATGACGTCAGCTTGAGAGGAGGCTTGGGATTGGAGGTAGCGGATGGTTGTTCTAACTTCACCATGTTCATTCTCCAGTTGGTTTATTCGTTTGGAGATGGAAAGAACGTCCTGCCGGACTGCTGCTATTTCAGATTTGCAGGCGTCCTTGACTTCTGAAATGAGTGTTTGGAAGTCTGTCTTGGTGGGGACTTGTTTGATAAATTCCCACCACTCTGGTGGAGGGCACCCCGGTTGTGTGGTCATTGGTCTGGCCATCATACTGTCTGGGGCCCTTTTCTTGTTGCTTTCCAGAGCAGGTGGGCCAGGAGGTGGCTCAGGGTCTCCCCTCCATCGAGCCGTGGGGCCCGGGTTCCGGAGCCCCATGTCCCTAGGTGGTTTATGGGCTCTTTGAGGCCTGGGTGTAAGGGCCTCACTTAGTAATGTTGGAGGTCCCAATGGGGAGAGCATGTCAATTTCTGTTATATTTACTTTATCCCCTGGGAGCTGGGGGGTTCCAGCAGGCTGAAGGTCTGACCTATCATGCTCTAAGTTCTCCCCCAGAGAGTCTCCCCGTCGCTCCTTGCCTCCTCTCTTATTTCCTCAGGGCCATCACTCCTCAGCTCCATATCCTCATATGCCCACTCTGCCTGCTCCATCCCCCCTTGCGTGCTATCTGTGGGGGCAGCCGGGCTCCAGCCACCGCCACGCTCCAACAGTTCTATGGGGGGGAGGGGCGGCATGATCACCTCCGTCTCCTCTGAATCACCGGTGCTCGCGTCAGGGGGGAACACATACTTCTCACCCGGCCTGGCATTCTGGAGACATGCAGCTTCACTTGACTGGCGATGCTCCGGCTCCTGCAGCTGTGCTGGTAAGTTGCTGCACGCCGCCTCCGCCACCTCCACCGCCATCTTGCCCACGAGGGAAGGCCCGTTCCCGCCGGGATCCACCGGCTCCCGATCGCTTCCTCCTCCTCCGTCTGCGGCGCGGGTGGGTAATCCCCGCTCCGTCCCTCCTGCACAGTCCTCCATCGCGGCCGTCCAGGGGTAAGTGCTTTGTGGCGCTCCTGCCTCCCGCGCCTTCTCTTGTTCCCACTTCCCTGGCGGCTCCTTTGTAAGGTAGGAGTCCAGGGTGAGCAGCGCTGGAGTCACAGGGTCTTTAGTGGTTTTTGGGGGTCTCTTCTTCCCCATTCCGGCTTGTGTAAGGCTTATGCAAAGGGCTTTTTGGTATCCCGGGTGGAGGAGCTCAGCCTCTACACGTCCTGCTCCATGGAGTCCCAGACACGCCCCCTGGACCCTCTTTCAAGTATCACCATGCTTGGGTGTCCCAATAGATAAATAAGAATTGAGATTTTTCCACAAAGAGAAAAAATTCTTACAAACCAGCGCTGAAGTATAAGAATGATATTTTTATTACTGACAGAAAAATGGAAATATTTTCTACAGAAACCGAGTAAAAAATCACAAATTGTACACACACTAATGATCACAAAAGAATTAAACTCTCGTGGGGCCCCGGCCGGTGGCAGCCACGATTAATAATGG